>NW_016908526.1:168632-192870 GCF_001483705.2 Eufriesea mexicana | reverse complement strand
GAATCCACCGAATAGCAGTGTGCATGGCAAAAGTCCAGGTTAACCTATCCTAATCTGTCCAAACGTAACATAACCAAGCGCAACATAATCCAGCCTAACGTACCTAGGCCACTATTGCTGGCCAACCCAGCGCCAAGCGGAAAGTATCAGAGCGCTGTAGGCAGCAGAAATCCGCCTAATAGCAGACTACATCGCTACCGACATACCCAACCTCTCCTTACGCATAACTCAACCTATCGAGACAAGACGGCTATGGCTGCCCTCCCCAGAATGAAGCAAGACATGCTGGAGCACAATAGGGTCCAGAGATCCACCGAATAGCAGTGTACAGCGCAGAAGTTAATGCAATCCCGGAAAAATTTAGGCTAACGTTACCTAACCGAACGTAACCTGACATAACATAACGTGCCGAGGCCACTATTGCAGGCCTACACAGAGCCAGGCTGAAAATACTAGAGAACTGCAGAATGCAGGAATCCACCTAATGGCAGACAATAGCACTAAAGTCAAAGCTCTCCTCTCCTAACCTATCCCAACGAAACATTGCCAATCATTGCCTAGCTGAACCTAACGAGCCAAGACTGCTATTGCTGCCCTCACGAGAACGAAGCAGGACATACTAGAGCACAGAAGAGCGCAGAAATCCACCTAATTGCAGCGTACAGCATAAATGTTTAAGCTATCCTAGCCAAACTTAGCCTAGCTCAACCTAACCGAACGTAATCAGACCCATCATTACTTGCCGAGACCACTGTCTCAGCCGTTCCCAGAGCCAAGCTGAAAATATTAGGTCACTGTAGGGCGCCGAAAACCGTCCAAGGGCAGGCTATAGCACTGAAGCCAAACCCATTCTCTCTTCGCATAGCCAATCGTAACACAGCGGTACGCAACATATCTCAAACTAACGTGCCGGGACCATTATTCCTGGCCACCCATGGTCAATCAGAACACACAACTGTAGAGCAGAGCGCAGATGGCCAAAGAATCGCTGTGTGGATCAGGTAAGTCAAGGTTGCCCAAACCTATCCCAGACTAGCAGAACACTGCCAAACATAACGTAACTCAACCTAACATGCCGAGACTTCCATTGCTCCACTCCGCAGAGAGAAGCTGGTGATACTGGAGCTCTGTAGGGGGCGGAGATTCACAGAACAGCAGTGTACTGCAGAAAAGTTGAAGCTAGCCTAACCTAACCTAACCTAACCTAACCTAACCTAACCTAACGTACCGAGACCACCATTGCTTGTCTCCCCAGCACCAGACGGAATTCATTAGAGCACAGTACAGCGCAGAAATCCGCCGAGTAGCAGTGTATAGCACAATTGTCAGTGCCAACCTGACCAAACCAGACATTACCTGACCTAACCGAGCGTAGAAAAACTAAACATAACGTGACGCGAAAACTATTGCCGGCTACCCCAGAGAGGAGCAGAATATGATAGAGCACAGTAGAGCACAGGTGTCCATAGAATATCAGTTTTGAGCGCATATGTCAAAGCAATCCTTGCCTAACCCAACGTAACCAAAGCTACGTTATAGTAGCTATAATTAAGTTAGGTGTGGATAGCTTTGGCTTTCGTGGTATACAATGTTTTTCGGCGCATTTCTGCGCTCTACTGCGCTCTACTATACTCGGCTCGAGTATGGGGAGGACAGTAATTGTGGTACCTCGTCACGTCAGGTTGTGTTATGTTACGCTTGGTTAGATTTGGCTTGTGTGCGTTAGGATAAGATGTCTCTGGCTTCTGCGCTGTACACTGGAAAGTGCTCGTCTTCTGCGCTCTAGTGTGGGGAGGGCAGTAATTGTGGCCTACTCACGTTAGGTTGAGTTTGGTTACGTTCGGTTACGTTATGTTTGCTTCTGTTAGGTATGGGTTGTCTTGTCTTTCTTGGAACTGACTGATATTCGGTGGATTTCTGCGCTCTACTGTGCTCTACTACACTCTGCTCAACTCTGCATAGGCCAGCAATAGCGGTTGCTGCACGTTCCCATGAGTCAGCTTGCGTTCTGTCATGTCACAATTGGTTAGGCCAGGAGAGGATAGATATGACTTTTGTGATATGCAGTGCTATTCGTTGGGTTTCTGCGCTATACAGTTACCTGATATTTTCAGCACGGCTAAGGGAAAGAGAGCAACAGTAGTCTCGGCACGTTATGGCGTGTAGGGCTACGTTCGGTTGGGTTTGGTTAGGTCTGGTCTGGTTAGGATATCTTTGACGTTTCTGCGTTACACTGCAACGACGCCGACATCTGTAGTCCACTGTACGCTAGTATATTCTGCTTGGCTCTCGGGAGGTAGGCAATAGTGGTGTAGGTCGTTTCGGTGTAGTTGGGCTGCCATCCGTTATGTTACGCTAGGTTCGGTTAGGATATGGTAACCTTGACCTTTGTGTAGTACACAGCTAATCGGTGGATCACTGCGCTCTTCATTGTACTACTATACACTGATCGACGCTGGCAAAGCCAGCAGTAGCGGTCGCGGCATGATATATTGTGCTACGTTACGTTTGGTAAGCTTAGGTTTGTTTACTTGTTGCTAGGATGCATTTGGCTTTTGTGCTATGTACTGCTATTCGGTAAATTTCAGCGCTCCACTGCGCTGTATTATGTTTTGCTTGGCTCTGTGGAGGTCAGCAACAGATGTCTCGGCTCGTTAGGTTTAGTAACTTTACGCTTGGATAGGTCCGGTTTTGTCAAGTTAGATTGGGATATCCTTGTCTTTTATGATATACACTGCCATTTGACGGCTCTCTGCTCTCTACTTTGCTGTAGTATGTTCTGCTTGGCCCTGGGCAGGCCTGCAAGTGTGGTCCCGTTCCGTTTGGTTATTTTAAGTTAGGCCAGGTTAGGATAGTATAGCTTTTACTTTTGTGCCATACACAGCTATTCGGTGGATTCCTATGGTCTGCATTTCTCTACTGTGACCTGCGATACCCTGGGGTCGCCAGTAATGATACTCGCTTCACGATAGGTTGAGTTAGGTTACGTTTCGTTACGTTACGAATGGTTAGGTTAGGAGAGGATAGCATCAACTTTTGTGCTATACGCTGCTATTCAGTTGATTTCTGCGTTATACGCTGCTCTAACATACTTTGCTTGGGTGGTCAACAATGGCTGTGTAGGCCGTTTGGTGGGGTTAGGTTAGGTTTGTTTCGGTTATGTTATGTTAGGTTAGGCTAGGACAGCTTTGGTCTTTGTGCCGTACACTGCTGTTCGGTGGATTTCTGTACTCTTCTGTGCTCTGGTACACTCTGCTTGTCCCTACGGAGGCCAGCGATCGTTGTCCCGGCACGCCAGGTTTTGTTAGTATACGTACGTTTATGTTAGGCCAGGATAACTGGGACTTTTGCGCTGCACACTGATATTCGGTGCATTTCTGCGCTCTACTGTGTTCTAGTATGCTCTGCTTGGCACTGTGGGGGCCAGAAATTGTGGCCTCGGCTCGTTAGGCTTATATAGGCCACGTTTAGTAGCGTTAGATTAGGTTAGGTTAGGATAGGGTCACTTTGACCTTTCCGCTATACACGGATATTCAATGGATATCTGCGCTCCACAGTGCTCTAGTCTACTCTGATCGACTCTTCGGTGGCCAGCAATGGTGGTCGTGGGACAGTGGCTTGAGGAGTGTTTCGTTTGGTTAGGCAATGCCGGGTTAGGATAAGTCACTGTGGCTTTGGCTTTTGCACTATAAACTCTTATTCGTCAGATTTGTGCGTTCTACTGTGCTCTAGTATGTTCTGCTTGTCTCTAGGGTTTCCAGCAATAGCATTTGCGGCGCGTTAGGCTAAATTAGGCTACGTTTCATTATACTACGTTTGGAGATGTTAGCACGCGCTAGCTTCGACTTTTGAGCTGCAGACTGTTATTCGGTGGATTCCTTCGCTCTACGTTGCTCTACTAAACTATGCTTGTCCTTTGGGAGGCCAGAAATAGTGGTCGCAGCACGACAGGTTGTGACACGTTACGTTAGGTTGGCTTATGTTTTGTCAGGTTAGGAGAGGGTAGCTTTGTCTTCTGTGCTGTGTACTGCTATTCGTTGTATTTCGGGGACATGCTGTCCTCTAGAATGCTCTGCTTGTCCCTAGGGAGGCCAGTAATATTGGTCTCGACACGACAGTTTGTGTCAGGTTGCGTTCGGTTATGTTATGCTTGTTTCGGTCAGGTTTGGATGGCTTTGACTTTCTTGGTACGGCCAGCTGTTCGGTGGCACTCTGCACTCTACTGTGCCCTCGCATGTTCTGCTTGGCTCCGGAGATTCCAGCAATATTGGCCTCGGCACGTTAGATTAAGCTAAGGTACGTTTGGTTATGTTATTTTTGGTCAGGTGGCCATAGGGTAGATCTGACATACGCGCTATACGCTCTTATCCGGCCGGTTTCTGCGCTCTGCTGCTGTATAGCATGCTCTGACTTGCTCGAGTATGGCGGCAATAGTGGTTTCGGCACGATAGGTTGGGTTAGGTTACGTTTGGTTGGGTAAGGTTAGTCTGGGTTACGTTAGAAGAGCTTCGACTATCCTGTGACACATTGCCATTCCTTGGGCGTATGCGCTCTACTCTCCTTTACTATGCTCTGCTTGGAGATGGGGAGGCCAGCAATAGTTGGCTAGCCAGGATAGGTTTGATTTGGTTGTGTTTCGTTATGTCACGTTTGTTTACGTTAGGACAGGATAACTTTGACTTCTGCGCCGCAGACTGCTATTCGGTGGAATTCTGCGATGGACATTGCTCTACTATACTCTACTCCACTTTGAGGTTGCCAGCGACAGTGTCTGTGGCACGATAGTTTGTGTTAAGTTACGTTTGGTTAAGCTAGGCTGGGTTGGGCTTGGTTATGGTGGCTTTGACTTTTGCGCTTTACGCTGCAGTTCGGTGGATTTCTGCGCTCTGCTGTGCTCTAATATGCTCTGCTTGGCACTGGGTGGCCAGCTATTGTGGCCACGGCACGGTAGGTTAAGTTACGTTACACTTGGTTAGGTTACGAATGCTTGGGTTGGGAACGTATAGCTTTGACTTTCTTGGCGTAGACTCCTTCTGTGTGGAGGCCAGTAATACTGGTCGCGGCAAGTTAGGTTATGTTTGATTACGTTTGGTTAGGTTAGCTCAGGTTGCGTTAGGTTAAATGAGCGCTGATGATTGGGCTCAGCACTGATATCCTGACGACGTCTGTGCTCTAATCTGCTCTATCATATTCCGCTAGTCTCTGGGGATGCCAGCAATTGTGGTCGCGGCACTTTAGGTTCAGTTATGTTACGTTTCGTTAGTTTACGTTAGGCTCGGTTTGGTCAGGATATCTCTGACTCTTGTGCTGTTCACTGCAGTAAGTTCGATTTCTGCGCCCTACTGTGCTCTAGCATATTCCGTTTGGGTCTGCGGAGGCCATCAATAGTGGTCGCTGCACGTTACGTTGAGTTATCTTGCGCTTGGGTATGTCACAATAGTTTATGCTAGGAGAGGATAACATTGACTATTGTGCTAGGCAACACTGTTCGGTGTGTACCTGCGCCATACTGTGATCTGATATCATCAGCTTCGTTCTGAGAAAGACAGCAACAGTTGTCTCGGTACGTTATGTTTTGTTGGGCTACTATCCGTTGGGTTCGGTTACGTCCGGTTGGGTTAGGTTGTCTTTGACCCCTTTGCATTACTCTGCAATGAAACCTACTTCTGTAGTCCACTGTACGATAGTATATTCTTCTTGGTTCTGGGGATGTAAGCAATAGTTGTGTATGTCGGTTTGGTGGCGTTAGACTACCTTTGGTTATGTTACGTTTGGCTAGGTTAGGATAGGATAACCTTGACCTTTGTGTTACACTCTGCTATTCGGTGGATTCCTGCGCTCTTCATTGCACTAATATACTCTGCTCGACAATGGGGCGGCCAGCAATAGCGTTCGGGGCACGATAAGTTTTACTATATTACGTTTGGTTAGGATACGTTTGTTTAGTTTCGGTTAGTATTCCTTTGCCTTTTATGCTATACACTGCCTTTCGGTAAATTTCTGCGCTGCACTGCGCTCTAATATGTTCTGCTTGCCTCTGGGGAAGCCAGCAATAGAGGTTTCGGTTCGTTAGGTTTAGCTATTCTACGCTTGGTTAGGTGTGGTTTTGTAAGGTTCGGATAGTATACCTTCAACTTTTATGCTGTATACAAATATTCGGTGGATTTCTGCGCCCTACATAGCTCTGCTATACTCTGCTCGACTCTGTGGTGGCCAGCGATTGTGGTCGTGACACGATAGGTTGGGTTAGGCTACGCGCGGTTAGTTTACGATTGGTTAGGATAGGTGGGGCTAGCTCTGACTTTTGGCTATACACTGCCATTCGGCGGATATCTGCACTCTACTGTGCTTTAATATGTTCTGCTTGGCTCTGGGGGGGAGGGGCGCATACGGTTGTGGCCCCGGCACGTTTCGTTGAGTTAGTCTACGTTAGGTTAGGTTAGGTTAGAACAGGTTCGGCCACTATATATTTGACTTCTGTGCTCTACTCTTCTTTCCGCTGGACTTCTACCACCTGCAATGCTTTGCTATACTTTGCTCGACTCTGGTGAGGTCAGCAATAGCGGTATAAGTCGGTTAGTTGGAGTTAGGTTACGTTTGGTTATGTTACCATTGGTTTGGTTAGTAGAGGGAAGCTATGACTTTCGTGGTATGCACTGCTTTTCGGTAGATTCCTGCGACATAATGTGATCTAGTATGCTCTGCTTTGCACTGAGGAGGCCAGAAGCAGTTGCCGCGACGTGTTATATAGACTTAGGCTACGTTTGGTTAGGTTAGGCTTGTTTGGGTTAGGATAGGATACCTTTGACGTTTGTGCCGTACGCTGAGATACATTGAACTTCAGCGCTCTACTGTGCTCTAGTATGTTCTGCTTGGCTCTGGGAAGGTCAGAAATCGTGGTCTCGGCTCATTGATTTAGTTGGGATAAGTTTTTTGGTATTACGTTTGGATTGGTTAGGATAGGAGAGATTTGTCTTATGTGCTCAAGACTAATATTCTATGGACCATTGTGCTCTACTCTGCTCTATCATATTCTGTTCGTCTCTGTGGAAGCCAGCAGTATTGGTCGCGGCACGTCAGGTTTAGTTGTTCCATATTCGGTTAGGTTAGGTTAGGTCAGTTTAGGTTAGGATATCTTTGACTCTTGTGCTATACATTGCTACTTGGTTGTTTTCAGCGCTCCACTGTTCTCTTGTATACAATGCTCGACACTGGGGAGGCCGGAAATAGTGGTCGTGGGACGGTAGTTTATGTCAGGCTACGTTTGGCAATATTGCGGTTGGTTAAGTTAAGATAGGGTAGCATTGACTTTTGTGCTGTACACCGATATTCGCAGGATTTCCAAGCTCTACATTGCTCTACTTTTCTCTGCTCGACTCTGGGGCGCCAGTAATAGTGGCCTCGGCACGTTAGGTTGACTTATACTACGCTTGGTTGGGTTATGTTAGCATAGGTTAGGTTAGTATTGCTTTGACTTTCGTGGCATGGACTGTCGTTCTGTGGGCTTCAGCGATCTAATGCGCTCTATTATTTTCTGTGATCCTCTGGGAAGGGCAGAAATTGTGGTCCCGCCGCTCTAGGTTTAGTTAGGTTACGCTTGGCTTGGCAACGTTAGGACTGGTTTGGTTAGGATAGCTTCGTCTACATTGCCATACACTGCAACTTGGTCGATGTCTGTGCACTGCATTGCTCTACTAGCATCTGCACGTCTCGAAGAAGGCCAGCTACAGTGTTCGTGACACGCCTGTTTTAGTTACGCTGCCTTTGGTTAGATTAGGTTTGGTTAAGTATGGTTAGGATGGCTTCGACCTTTGTGCTATACACTGCTATTCGGCGGATTTCCGCGCTCCGCTGTGCTCTAGTATATTCTGCTTGGCTATGTGGAGGCAAGTAGTATCGGTCTCGGCACGTTGGTCTGAGTTAGGCTGCGGTAGGTTGAGTTACATTTGGTTATGTTAGGATATAATTTCTTAGACTCTTGTGCTATACACTGCTATTCGGTGGCCATCTGGGCTCTACATTGCTCTACTACCCTCTTCTCGACTCTCGGGAAGCCGGACATAGTAGTCGCGGGAGTTTAGGTAGGGCTAGATTACGTTTGGTTAGGTTAGGTTACTTTGTGTTAGGTTAGGGTAGCTTCGACTTCTGTGCTACACACTGCAATACAATGGACACATGCGCTCCACTGTGCTCTAACAAGCTCTGCTTGTGTTTGGGTACGGCAGGTATAGCGGTTGCGGCAGGTTAGGTTGTGATACGTTGCGTTTGCTTATGCTAGGTTTGGTTAGGTATGACAGGAATAGATTAGACTTTTGTGCTGTACACTGCAGTCCGGTGGATTTCTGCGCTCTACTCTGCTCTAATATGCGCTGCCTGTCTCTGAGCATGCCAGCAATTGTGGGCTCGGCACGTTAGGTTGGGTTATGCTACGTTCGGTTAGGTTATGTTGGTCTGCGTTAGGTTTGGATAGTTTCGCCTTACGTGTTATACACTGTTGTTCCGTGGATTTCCACGCTCTACTATGTTCTACTATATTCTGCTTGCCCGTGGGGAGTCCAGCAATATTGTTCGCGGCAAGTTATGTTGAGTTAGGCTATGTTTGAATATGTCCTGTTGGTTTGGGTTAGGCATGCATAGCTTAGGGTTTTCTGATATACACCGCGATTCTATGGTCTTCTGCGTTCTACTATCTACAAATATGTTCTGCTCAGCTGTGAGGATGTCACCAATCGCGGTCGCTGCACGTTAGGCTGTGTTAATTTACGTTTGGTCATATTACGATTGGCTATGCTAGGAGGTGTTAGCTCCGACTTTTGCGCTGTACACTACTGTTCGGTCGTTTCCGGCGTGCTACAGTGCTCTAGTATTCAGCCTGTCACTGGGAGTACCAGCAATAGTGGCCTCGGCACGTTATGTTGCGTTAGGTTACGATCGTGTAGGTTAGGCTTGGCTGAGTTTGGATATGACAGCATTTACTTTTGTGCTATGCGCAGCTATTCGGTTGATGTCTACGCAGTAATGTGCTTTTGTACATTCTGCTTCGCTAGGGGGAGGACAGCAGTATCGCTGTCGTCACGTTAGGCTGAGATATGTTGCGTTTGGTTATGTTACGTTAATTTATGTTAGGTTTGGAATGGTTAGGTTTGACTTTCGTGGTATAAGCAGCTGTTCGAAGGAATACGGCGCTCTGCTGTACTCTAGTATATTCTGCTTTGCTCTGTGAAGGACAGCAATTGTGGTCTGGGCACGTTCGTTTGAGTTAGGTTACGTTTGGCTTTGTAATGATTGTGTAAGTTAGGCTAGGATAGCTTAGACCTTTTTGCTGTACACTGCTATTCGGTGGACTTCTGCGCCCTACTGTGATCTAATACTCCCTGCTTTTTTCAAGGAATTCCAGATGTAGCTGCCGCGGTGCGTTTACATCAGTTATGTTACGTTTGGTTAGATTAGATTTCTTTGCATTTGGTTAGGGTATCTCCGACTTTCGTGCTATACACTGTCATTCGAAGGACCTCTGCGCTCTTCTCCCCTGTAGTATACCCTGCCTGGCGATGGTCAGGCCGGAAACAGCGGCCTCGGCACGTTAGGTTAAGTTAGGCTGATTTTGGTTTTATTACTTTTCGATATGTTAGGTTAGGATAGCTTTGACTTTTGTGCTGTACACTGATATTCGTTGGATTTCAACGCCCTACGTAGCTGTACTATCCTCTGCTCGACGCTCGGCAGGCCAGTAATAGTGGTCTCGGCCCGTTTGTTTGGGATACTCCACTTTTGGCTACGTTATGTCAGCTTGGCTTAGGTTTGGATAGGTCTGACTTTCGTGGTATACACAGATGTTCGGTGGATTTCAACACTCTACGCTGCTCTCATATGCTCTGCTTGTCTCTGGGGATTCCAGCAGTAGTGGTCTCGGCACGTTGTGTTAAGTCAGGTTACGTTTGGTTTCATTACGTTTTGATAGGTTAGGATACGGTATAGGGCTTTTGTGCTGTAAACCCGTGCTCGCTGGATTTCTACGCTGTGCAATGCTCTACCGTACTCTGCTCTACTCTGTGGTGGCCGGTAAAAGTGGTCTCGGAACATCAGGTTGAGTTAGGCTAAGTTTGGATAGGTTACGTTAGTTTGGGTTATGTTCGTATAGCTTCGACCTTCGTGATATACACTGCTACTCTGTGGACTTCTGCGCTCCACTCTGCTTTGGTATGTTCTGTTTGGCGCTGTGGAGGACAGCGAGAGTGGTCTAGCGACGTTCGTTTAAGTTGGGCTACGGTTGGTTTTACTTCGTTTGGATAGTTACGATAGGGTAACAACGACTTCTTTCATATTCACTAATTTTCGATAGACCACTACCCCCTATATTGCTCTACTGTACTCTGCTCTGCTCTGGGGAGGCCAGTAATAGTGGTGTCTGCACTTTAGCTTCAGTCAGGCTACGTTTGGCTATTTTACGTTTGTATAGGCTAGGAGAGTGTAGCTTTGACTTTTGTGCTGTATACTGCTATTCGGTTGACTTCTGCGCTGTACTGTGCTCTTATATGCTCCGCTTGACTCTGGGGAGGCCAGAGACAGTGGTCTCGCCGCGTTATGTCGAGTCACGTTACGCTCGGTTATGTTAGGTTAGGCTAAGTTTGGTCAAGATATCATGGACTCTAGTGCTATTCGCTGCAATGCGGTCGATTTTTACGATCAGCTATTCTCTAGTGTATTCTGCTTGGCCCGGCGTAGGCCAGCAATAATGGTCTCGGCAGGTTAGGTTGAGTTACGTTACGTTTCGTTTTGATATGCTTGGTTAGGTTATGGTTGGATAACTTAGTCCTCTGTGCTATACACAGATACTAGGTGGATTTCTGCGCTCCACTTTGACCTGATTTGTTCAGCTTTGCGCTGGGGAGGACAGCAATAGTCTTCGCGGCTCATTAGGTTCAGTTGGTCTACGTTTGACTGGGTTAGGTTTGGTCAGGTAACGTTATGGTATCTTTGACGTTTGCGCTATTCGCTGCTCTTTGTAAGCTTTCTGCGCTCTGCTGTGCTCTAGTATATTCTGCTTGGCCCTGTGGAGGCCAGCAATAGTGGCCACGGTACGTTAAGCTGAGTTAGGTTACGTTCGGTTATTGTGCGTTTGGTTACTTTAGGAGAGGATAGTTCTGACCCTCGTGCTATACCCTGCCATGAGATGGATCTCAGCGCTCCATTGTGCTATAATATGCTCTGCTTGGCTCTGCGAATGACACAAATACTGTTCGCGGCACGCTAGTATGAGATGGATTACGTATGGTCCGGTTAGGTTTGGTTGGGTTAGGTTGGGTTTGTTTGGGTTAGGTTAGGATGTCTTTGACTTGTGTGCTGTAGACTGCAATGCGGTGGTCTTCTGCGCTCTACTGTGCTCTAGTATGTTCCGATCGGCTCTGCTGAGGTCAGGAGTTGTGGTCAAGGCACATTACGTGTAGTTAGGGTACGTTCGGTTAGGTTTTGTTTGTTCAGGTTAGGTTAGGGTATGTTTGACTCTTGTGCATTACACTGCAGTGCGGGGACTTCTGCGCTCTGATATGCTCCAGTATGTTCTGGTTAGCTCTGTGGAAGTCAGCAACAGTGGTCTTGCCACGTTAGGTCGTGATATGTTACGCTTGGCTATGTTATGCTTGATTAGGTTAGGCTAGGATGGCTGTGACTTTTGTGCTATACACAGCATTTCGGTGAATTCCTGCTCCTTGCTGTGATCTGATATGTTCTGCTAGGCCCTGTGAAAGGCCGCAATTGTGGTCTCAGCTCTCTCTGATGAGTTAGGCTACGTTTGGTTGGTTTAGGTTATGCCAGGTTTGACGAGGTTATATTTACTCTTGTGCTTTACACAGCAACGCCGCGAATTCCAGTGATCTAGTGTGCTCTGGTATATTCTGCTTGTCTCTGGGGAGGTCAGAAATAGTTGTATAGTGCAGTTAGTTGGAGTTACGTTGCGTTCTGCTATGATACGATTGGTTAGGTTACGAGAGTATGATTTTGACTTTTGTGCTATACACTGCTATTCGGCGGATTTCTGAGTTCTGCTTCGATCTAACATGCTCTGCTGTGCTCTGGGGAGGTCAGAAGCTGTGGCCGCGGCTCGTTAGGTAGTGTTAGGTTACGTTTGGATAGGTTACATTTGTTTGGGTTGGGTTCGGATAGCTTCGCCTTTTCCGCTACACACTGCGGTTCTATGGACTTCCGCGCTCTACTCTCCTCTTATATGCTCCGCTTCGTACAGTGGATGGCAGTAATGCTGGTCGCGGCAGGTTAGAATGAGTTAGATTGTGTATGGCTAGGTTAGGTTAGTTTGGGTTAGGTTAGGGTAGCTTTGACTTTTGTGCCCAACACTGATATTCTAGGGACATCTGTGCTCTACCGTGCTATGTCATATTCCGCTTGTCTCTGTGGAGGCCAGCAGTATTGGACTCGGCTCGTTAGGCTTACTTCGTCTACGTCTGGTTAGGTTAGGTCAGGATATCTGTGACTTTGTGCCTTACACTGCAACGCCGCGGATTTCTGTACTCCAGTATATTCTGCTTGGCACTGGAGAGGTCAGCAATACTGATGTTGCGCGGTTAGATGGTGATAGGTTGCGTCTTGTTATACTATGTTTTGTGATGTTAGGCTAGGGCAGCATGGACTTCTGAGCTATACACTGCAATTTCGGGGGATTTCTGCACTCTAACCTGCTCTGGTATGATCCGCACGGAACTGCGGAGGCCAGCACTAGTGTTCTAGGCACGTTAGCTTTAGTTAGTCCAAGTTTTGTCAGGTTATGTTAGGTCAGGGTAGGTAAAGTTATCATCGATCCTTGTGCTATGCATTGCTATTCCGAAGCTTTCTGCGCTCTACTGTGCTTTAGTATATTCTGCTTGCCACTGAGTGTCCTGTAACGATGGTCTTGGCGCATTAGGTTGGTATAGGATACGTTTGGTTATGTTACGTTGGCTTTGGTTAGGTTTGAGTAGCATCGACTTTACCTCTGTAAACTGCGATTCTATGGATTTCTACGCTCCGCTCTCCTTCATTATGCTCTGCTTCTCTCTGCGGAGGAGAGCAATACCGGTCACGGCACGCTAGGACGTGGTACGTTATGTTCGGTTAGGTTACGTTGGTTTGGTACAGGCTTGGATAACTTTCGTTTTCGTGAAATACACTGTCATTCGGTGGACTTCTGCGCTCTACTGTGCTCTACTGTACTTTACTCGACACGCGGGAAGACTGTGATTGTGGTATCAGCACGACAGCTTCAGTTAGGCTACGTTTGATTGTGTTAGGTTAGGATAGCATTGACTATCGTGGTATAGACTGTTGTTCTGTGTACTTCTGCGCTCTGTTGTGCTCTACTGATCTCTGTTTGGCCCAGGGGCCTCCAGCAATAGTGGCCGCGGCTCGTTATATTCAATTAGGCTTCGTTCGGTTGGATTAAATTTGTTTGTATTGGATTTGGGTACGTTTGACTTTTCCGATATGCACGGCCGTTAGATGGCCCCCTGGTCTTTACTCTCCTCTAGTATGTTCTCCTTGGCAATGGGGCGGCCAGCAATAGTGGTCCAGGCATGTTAGGTTTGAATTGTTTGCGTTTGGTAGTTTTACGATTGGTTTGGTCAGGATAGTGTACCTCCTTCTTCTGTGCTACATACTTCTTTCCGGAGGATTTCTCCGCTCTACTGTGCTCTAATATCCTCTGCTATTCTCTGGAGTACCGAGAAATAGTGGCCGCGGCATGCTAGTTTGCGTTAGGTAATGTTCGGTTAGTTTACGTTAGCATGGGTAAGGTTCGGATTGCTTTGATTTTTCGGCTATACACTGCGATTCTATGAATTCCTGCGACCTTCTCTCCGCTAACACGTTCCGCATAGACCTGGGAGGCCAGCAATAGTGGCCACGGCACGTTTTTGTCTAGGTTATATTGCGTTTGTTTATGGCAAGTTTGGATAGGTTGGGATAGGGTAACCTAGACTTTTGTGCTATACACTGCTATTCGGTAGATATCTGGGACTTGCGATGCTCAGCTAGCGTCTGCTTGTCTCTGGGGCGGCCAGTAATTGCGGTCGTGTCACGTACGTTTGTGTCAAGTTACGTTTGGCTAGGTTTTGTAAGGCTAAGTTTGGTTAGGATGGCTTCCACCTTTGTGCTATACATTGCTATACAGAGGACTTCTGCGCTCTACTGTGCTCTAACATATTCTGCTCGTCTCTGGGTACGCCAGGGGTAGTGGTCGCGGCATGTTTGTTTGGGTTATGTATGTTTGGTTACGTTTGTTAGGTTAGGTTTGGTCAGATTATCCCTGACTATTGTGCTATAAACTGTAATGCGGTCGAATTCTACGCTCTATTGTGCTCTAATATGCTCCGCGTGTCTCTGTAGAGGCCAGCAATATTAGTCTCGTCAAGTTAGGTTGAGTTAGGCTAAGTTTGGCTTGGTTATGCTTGTTTGGCTTAGGTGTGGAAAGCAATGACCTTCGCGAAATACACAGTTTTCGGGAGTTTCTGCGCTCTACTGTGATATACTTCATTCTGCTTGGCCCTGGGGGGTCCAGCAATAGTTGTTGCGGCACATAATGTTGAGCAAGGCTTCGTTAGGTTAGGTTAAGTTGGTGTGGGCAAGGTGTGTGTAGCAATACTGTCGGTTTCTGCGCATCACCCACTCTAATATGTCCAGTTTGGCCCTGTGGAGGCCAGCAACTGTGGTCGTGTCACGTTATTTTGTGTTATGTTTCGTTTGGTTATGTCACGATTTGTTTGGATTGGAATGGATGGCTTCAACTTTTGTGCTATACACTGCCCTTCGGTGCATTCCAGCTCTTTTTATAGTCCTACTATACTCTGCTCCATTCCAGGGAGACCATCAACAGCGGACGTGGCACGATAGGTTGAGTTGGTTTGCGTTCGGTCAGGATAGCCCTGACCTTTATGCTGCACAAAGCTATTCGTTCTATTTCTGCGTTCTACATTACTCTAACACGCTCTTCTTGGCTCCGTGGAGGTCAGCAATTGTATCCACGGCACGTTATGTTGATTTAGGCTACTTTAGGTTATGATATATTTGGTTAGGTTGGGAGTGCGAAGCTTTGTCTTTTGCTGCATATACTGCTCTTCGGTGGATTGTTGCTTTCTACTGTGCTCTAACGTGCTCTCCTAGGATCTGGGGAGCACAGCAATAGTGGTCTCGGCCCGTTAGCATATAGCTATGCTACGTTCGGTTGGGTTATGCTAGTCTGGGTTGTGATTTGATGGCTTTCACTTTCGTGGTATACACTGTAATGCGGCGGACTACTGCGCTTAACTGTGCACTAATATATTCTGCTCGGATCTGGGTAGGAAAGTAATAGTGGTCTTGGCACGTTAGGTTGAGTTAAGCTACCTTCTCTTATGTCAAGTATGGTTATGTTAGGATATGGTAACATCGACTTTTGTGATATACACTGCCATTCGGTCGACTTCTGCGCTCTACATTGCTCTAATATGTTCTGCTTTGCTCCGGGAAGATCGCCATAGTGTTCTCCGCATCTTATGCTGAGTTGGGCTACGTTTGGATGGATTAGGGTAGGCCAGGTTGGGCTTGGTTATCTGTACGTTTGTGCTTTCCACTGCAGCGCCGCGGATTTCTGTGATCTACTGTTCTCTAGAATATTCTGTTTGGCTCTGTGGAGGTCTGCAATGGTGTTAGCTACACGTTAGGTTGAGTTAGGTTACTTTTGGGTATGATTCGATAGGTTAGGTTAGGGGAGTGTAGCTCTGACTTTTGTGATATACACGGCCATTCGGCAGAACTCTGAACTCGACTATGCTGTAATACGTTTAGCTTGGCCCTGGGAAGTACAGCAATAGTGTTTTCGGCAAATCATGTTTAGTTGGGCTACGTTCGGTTAGGTTAGGCAAGGCGCTACATTAATTTTTACGCCCTACATTGCTCTGCCATACTCTGCAAGTCTCTAGGGTATCCAATAATAGCGGTCTCGACACGTTACGTTGTGATAGGCTACGTTCGGTTAGGTGAAGTTTGGTCAGGTTTTGCAGGATATCTTAGACTTTTGAGCTATATACTTCCTGTCTGTGGACTTCTACTCTTCATTCCTCTCCTATAATCTGCTCGACTCTGGGAAGGCCAGCAATGGTGGTCGCTGCAGGTTCGGTTGTGTCAGGTTACGTTTGAAAATGTTACGTTTGGGGAGGTTAGAGGAGGATGTCTCTAACTTTTGTGCTATACACTGCTACTCGGTGGACCCCTGCGTTCCACTGTGATCTGATATGTACAGCTTGGCTCTCCTAAATACCGCAATAGTGGTCTGGGCACCCTATGCTGAAATAGGCTACGTTTGGGTTGTTTATGTTAGGCCAGGTTAGGCTTGTATATCTATTCTTTTGTGCTTTACATTGCAACGCCGCCGATTACTGTGATATACTGTGCCCTATTATATTCTGCTTGGCACTGGTGAGATCAGCAATGGAGGTATAGGGCTGTTTGGTGGGGTTCGGTTACGTTTGGTTATGCTATGTTTGGTTAGGTTAGGCATAGACAGATTCAACTTTCGTGCTATACACTGCTATTCGGTGGGCTTCTGCGCTCTATTGTTATCTAATATACTCTGTTTTGCTCTGGGCGGGGGGGTGGGGGCGGCAGAAACATTGGCCGCGGCGCGTCATGTATTGTTATGTTACGTTAGGTTAGGTTTGGTTTGTTTGGGTTAGGATAGCATGTCGTCAAGTTCTGTGCTGTACATACATATGCGGTGGACATCTGCGGTCTACTGTGCTTTAGTATATTCTGGTTGTATCTGTGGAAGTCAGCAATTGTGTTCTAGGCACGTTGGGTTGCGTTCGACCACGTTTGGTTAGGTATGTAAGTTTGGGTTAGGTTTGCTTTTTCTTACGTGGCATACACAGCTGTTTGTTGCATTTCTGCACTCAACTGTGCTCCGGTATATTCCGCTTGGCACTCGGGAGGCCAGCAAAAGTGGTCTAGTAACGTTAGGTTGGATTATGTTGCGCTTGGTTAGGTTACACTTGGTTATGCTACGGTTGTATGCATTAGGTTTGGGTAGCTTTGACCTTCTCGGCACAGATTGTTATTCGGTGGATTCCTGCCGTCTTCTGTGCTCGTCTACACTCTGCTCGACTCTGTGGGGGCCAGCAATAGTGGTCGCTTTGAGTTATGGTACGATTGGCTACGTTAAGATTTCTTGGGTACGGAGAGGTTAGCTTCGACTTTTGTGCTATGCACCACTCTTCGGTGGACTATTCGGTCGGAAATCCAGCTATACGTTGGATTTCTTCGCTCTACTGTACTCTAGTATGGTCGGCTTGTCTCTGGAGTGTCCAGAAATGATGGTCCCGTCACGAAAGCTTGAGTTATGTTACGCATGGCTTGACTAGGATCAGATAGGTTTGGTAAGTATAGCTTTTACTTTTGTTCTGTACAATGCTATCCCGTCCATATCTGTGCACCGCGATGCTCTAATACCATCTGGTTGTCTCTGGTGAGGCCAGCCATTGTGGTCGAGGCACGTTTGGTTTATCTAGGATACGTTTGTTTAGGTGAGGCTTGGTTAAGTTTGGTTACGGTGGCTTTAGCCTTTGCGCCATGCACTACCTTTCGGTGGATTTCTGCGCTCTGCATTGATCCGCTATACTCTGTTGAACACAAGGGAATCCAGCAATAGTGGTTGTGGCAAGTTAGGCTGAGTCATGTTACGCTCTGTTGGGTCAGGTTAGGGTATGTTCGGTTTAGATGGCTTTGACTTTCGTGCTATACACTGTTATTCGGTGGATTCCTGCCCTCTGCAGTGCTTTACGCTGATCTGCTTGGCCTCGTGGCGGCCAGTAGTAGCGGTCGCGGCAAGATAGGTTGACTTGCAGTACGTCCGGCTACGTTAGGTAACGTAGTGTTAGGTTAGGACAGCTCCGACTTTTGTGCTGTACACTGCAATGCGGTTGATTAATGCGCTATGTTGTGCTCTCGTATATTCTGCTTGACTCTGGGGAGGTCAGCAACATCGGCCTCTGCACGTCAGGTTAAGCTATGTTGCGTTCCGTTATATTACGTTTAGATAGGCAAGGAGAGGCTAGATTTGACCTTTGTGCTATACACTGGCATTCGGTGGATTTCTACACCCTACGTCACCGTAATGTACTCTGATCGACCCTGGGGAGGCCATTAATAGTGGTCTCTGGCGGTTATGTTGAATTGGGCTACGTTTGGCTACGTTACGCTAGTTTGGGTTAGGCCTGGATAGATATGACTTTCGTGGTACACGTTGCTTTTCGGTGGATTTCTACGCTCTACTGTGCTCTCCTATATTCTGCTTGCACGTGGGGAGACCAGCAATAGTGGTCGCGGCACGAAGTGTTGAGTTAGCGTATGTTTGACTTCGCAGAGGTCCATAGATTAACAGCGTATAGTACAAAAGTCAAGGCTACCCTATCCTAATCTAACCAAACGTAACATAATCAAACGTAACCGAACTAAAGCTAACGTGCCTAGGACACTACTGCTGGCCTCCCCAGACACAAGCAGAATATACTAGGGAACGGTAGAACGCAGAAACCCGACGCATTGCAGTGCACAACAAGAGAGTCAAGGAAAACCAATCCCTACAAGCACTAACATAAACCAATCAAACGTAGCGTAGCTCAACGCAACATGGCGGGGCCACTATTCCTGTCTTCCCCATATCCAAACAGGACATACTAGAGAGCAGTAGGTCGCAGAAATCCACCGAACAGCCCAGTATAGCACAAAAGTCAAAGCAAAACTGCCATAACGTTGCCAAACGTAACATAACCGAACGTATCAGAACTAAAGCCAACGAGCCGGTGACACTACGGCTGGAATCCCCAGCGCCACGCAGAACATACTGGATCACAGGATAGCGCAGAAATGCACCGAATAGATGTGCATACCACAAAGCCCAAGGCTATCCCATCCTAACATAACCAATCGCAACATAACCGAACGTAACGTGACTCCCTCTAACGTGCCGCGAAAGCTATTGCTGGCACCCAAACATTCGAGAGGAACATATTATACAAGAATAGAGCACAGAAATCCGTGGAATCCCATTGTAAAGCAGAGAAGTCAAAGCTATCCTAACCAAATCAAACCTAACCTAGACAATGTAATGTCAATGTAATCAAAATGTAATCTAACCAAACCTAACACGCCGAAGCCGCCATAGCTTGCGTCACCAGGGCCAAGAATGGCATATTAGATGAGCGTAGAGCGCAGGAGTCCATAAAATGGAAACGAAAAGCAGAAAAGTCAATGGTATCCTAACCAAACCAGGACAAACCTAACATAACCGAACGCAACCTAACTCAACCTAGCCCGCCGAGATCAATATTGCTGGCATCCGCGGTGCGAAGTCGACCATAGCAGAGCACAGTAGAGCGAAGGAATCCACCGAATTGCAGTTTATATCAGAAAAGGCAAAGACATCCTGACCAAACCTAACCTAACCAAACCAAACCGAACGTAGCCTAACTCAACCTAACGTGCCGAGACCACTTTGCTCGCCTCCCGAGGGTCGAGCAGAGTACAGTAGAGGCAAGTAGAGCGCCGAAAGCCACCAGATGGCAATGTATAGCAAAAAGGTCCAAGATAACCGAACCTAACCAGACCTAACCTAACCTATCCAAGCGTAGAGTAACTAAACCTAACGAGCGGTGACCTCCATTGCTGGCAACCCCACAACCAAGCCAAACATACTAGAGCACAGAAGAGCGCAGAAGTGCCCAGAATAGCAGCGTATACCACGAAAGTCATAGCTGCCCTTTCCTAATCCAGACAAACATAACATAACCAAACGTAGGATAACTAAACCTAACGTGACGACACCCACATTCCTGGCCACCCCAGAGTCAAGCGGATTAGGGTAGAGCAATGTGGATCGTAGAAATCCACCCAAGTGCGGTGTGTAGCACAAAAGTTCATGATAACGTGCACAAACCTATCCTATCGTAACATTGCCAAACGAAACATAGCACAACGTAACGTGCCGCGATGATTACAGCTGGCGTCTCCAGAGGCAAGCAGAATATGGAAGAGCACAGTAGAGCCCAGGAGTCCATAGGATAGCTGTGTTGAGCACAAAGGTCAACGCTACCCTGACCTAACCCAAAACAATCTAACACGACCAAGCGTAATCTAACCCAGCCTGACGTGCCGTGACTAGTATTGCTGGCCTCCAAGGATCTAAGCAGAGGATAATAGAGGTGAGTGGAGGGCAGAAATCAATAGAATCGTAGTCTATAGCAGAAAATTCGAAGCAATCCATACCTGACCCTAGCTAACATAACATGCACAAACGTAGCGTATCTCAACCCAACTTTGCGAGACCACCTTTAGTGGCCTCCCCAGAGCCAAGCTAAATATACTAGAGACCAGCAGAGCGCAGAAATCGACCGCATCTCGTTGTAGAGCACAGAAGTCAAAGATATCCTATCCTAACTCAAACAAGCCTAACCTAACCGAATGTAACCTATCCCTACCTAAAGCGCTGCGGTCAATGCTTCTGACTACCCCAGAGCAGAGCAGAGCATATTGGATTACAGTAGAGCGCAGGAATCCACCGAATAGCAGCGTGTAGCACTAAATGCAACTCTGTCCCATCATACCCTTACCAAACATAGTATATCCGAACGTAGCCCCACTCCACCTAACCACCCTTCACCACTTTTGCCGACCTCCCCAGAGCCAAGCTGCATATACTGCTGCACAGGAGATTGCAGACACCCGCGGCTTTTCAGTCTACAGCACATAAGAGGAAGATGTCGTAACCTAGCCTAACAAAACCTAGCCCAAGCAAACGCGCCTAACTGAGAACAAAGTGCCAAGATCACTATTGCTGTATCTCCCAGAGGCAAGCTGAATATATCAGATCACAGTGGAGCGCTGAAATCCACCGAATGGCAGTGCATGGCACAAAAGTCAGAGCTGTACTCTCCTAACCCAGCCAATCGCAACATACATAGACGTAACCAAACGCAACCTAACGTGCAGCGACCACTATTGCTGGCTTCCCAAGAGTTGAGCAGAGTACAGTGGTGACGTCAGAGAGCAGATATCCACTTAATTACACTCTATGCCGAGAAAGTCAAAGCTACCCAAACGAAACCCAAGCTAGCGTAACCTAACCAAACGTAACATAACTCAACCGAACGTGACGAGACCACAGCTGCTGGCCTCCCCAGAGCCAGGCAGAGCATATTAGAGCACAACATAGCGCAGTAGTTCATAGAATAGCAGTATATAGCGCGAAAGTCAAAGCTATCCTGTCCTAACCTAACCAAACGAAACACAGCCAAACGTAGCCTAAATCATTCCAGCGTGTCGGGACCACTATTACTGTCCTCCCCAGATTCGAGCATAGCATAGTATAGCGATGTAGAGCGTAGAAATACGACGAATGGCAGTGTCCAGCACAGAAGTCACAGCTATCCTATTCTAACCTGTTCAAACCTCGTAAAGCCAAACGCAACCTATCTTAACGTTATGTGCTGAGACCACTGCTTCTGGATTCCCCAGAGCCAAACAGTGCATTTTAGAGCACAGCAGGTCACAGAAATCCGCGGCGTTGCAGTGCAAAGCACAAAAGTTAAAGCTACCATTTCCAAGCCTAACCAAACGTAAAATAAACGAACGTATGATAACTGAACCTAACGTGTCGAAACCACACATTCTTTCATTCGCAGAGACAAGCAGATTATACTTGTGAAAAGTGGATCATAGAACTCGACCCAATTGCTGTGAATAGAACAAAAGGCGAAGATATTTTGACCACATCTAACCAAACCTAACCAAACCAAACTTAACATAAATTAACCTAACGCGCCGCGGTCACATTTTAAGGCCTCTCAACGGCAAGGCAGAGCATACTACAGTAGAGTGGAGCGCATAACGCCTACAAATATTTTCGTATAGCTCAAAAGTCAATGATATCCTAACCCAACCTGACCAAGTTCCATCTAACCGAACGTGGAATAACTAACCTCAAGAGCCGAGACCCGTATTGCAGGCCTGCCCAGAGCCAAGCAGAACATATTGGAGAACAGTACTGCGCAGAAATCTCCGTATAGCAATGTATAACACAAAAGACTGTGCCATCCTGCAAACCGTAACAAATCGTAATCTAACCATACGTAACGTAACTTAAACTCTCGTGCCGCGACCGCTATTGCTGGTCTCCCCAGAGCCGAGTCGAGTACAGTAGAGCAAAGTAGAGCGCAGAAACCCACCGACTAGCAGTGCATAACACAAAAGTCAAATCCATCCTAACCACACGCAACCTAACCAAACCTGACCGAACGTAACCTAACACAACCTACCGTGCCACGACCGCTATTCCTGGTCTCCCCAAAGTCGTGCAGTATATAGTAGAGCATTAAAGGACCGAATAGAAGTGTGTAGCACAAAAGACAACGTTACCATATCCTATCTTGACCAATCGTATCATAAGCAGACGTAACTTAACCCAACCTGACGTTCCACGAAAGCAATTGCTGGCCTCCGCAGAGCCAAGCAGAATATACTACAGAACAGTAGTGCGCACAAATAGGCCACATTCCAGTGAACAGTACAGAGGTCAATGATATCCTGCCCAAACCTAACCTAACCTTACCAAACCAAACGTAGCATAACACAACCTAACGAGACGCGACCGCTACCGCTGGCGTCCCCAGATAGAAGCGGAATATGATAGAGCGCATTAGAGCGCAGAAGGCCGCCGTGTTGTTGCACAAGGCCCAAAAGTCGAAGATATCACATCCAAATATGACCAAACCTAGCCTAACTAAACGTAGCATAACACAGGTTAACGTGCCGAGGCCACCACTGCTGGCATTCTCGGAGCTAAGCTGAACATATTAGAGAGCACTAGATCTCAGAAATCCACTGAATAGCAGTGCATAACACAAAAGTCAAAAATTTCCTCTACAAAGCTAACCAATCATGACATACACAATCGTAACCTAACACAACCTAAGATGCCGCGACTGCTATTGCTGGCCTTCCCAGAGTCGAGCGGAGCATAGTAGAGTGCTGAAATAGACCGATTAATGGTGCATACCACGAAAGTCAAAGCTATCCATTGCCTACCCAGAATGACATAATCTGACCAAACGTAGTCTAACTCAATTTAACGTGCGCAGACCTCTGTTGCTAGTCTCCCCAGGGTCAAGAAGAGAACATTAGAGCACGGCAGGGCACAGAAATCCATGGAATAGCAGTGTACAGCTCAAAAGGCACAGCTATCCAATCCTATCCCAAACAAATGTTACCTAGCCAAGCGAAGCCTAACAAAACATAACGAGTCGCGACCACTACTGCTGGGCGCCGCAGGGCCGAGCAGAATACAGTAAAGCACAGCAGAGCGCCGAATTCCAGAGAATAACAGTGTATACCACGAAAGTTTATGCTACCCTAACCAAGCGTAGCCTAACTCAACGTAGAGCAATGAGGAGTGTAGAAATCCACCGAAGAGCTGTGTGTATCTCAAAAGTCATGCATAACATGACGAAACCTAACCTAACCGAACCAGACCAAGCGTAACATAAACCAACTTAACGTGCCGCGAACACTACTGCTGGCATCCCCATAGACATGCTGAATATGATAGAGCACAGTACAGCACACAAGTCCATAAAATATCTGTGTTGAGCACAAGAGTCAAAGCTACTCTGACTTAATCCATCCTAATATTACCCAACCGAGCGTAATCTACCTCAACCTAGCGTGCCGCTACCAGTATTGCTAGCCTCCACAGGGTCAAGCAAAGCATATTAGGGGAGAGCAGAGCGCAGAATTCCATAGAATGGCAATGTATTGCAGAAGAGTCAAAGCTATAATTACCAAACCCAGACTAACCTAGCCTATCCAAACGTAACCTAACACGACCCATCGAGCCGAGACCACTATTATTGGTCTCCGCAGAGCCAGGCAGGATATGATAGAGCACAGTAGAGCGTAGAAATCGACCGCATTGCGGTGATTGGCACAAAAGTCCGAGGTATCCCGACCATGCCTATCCAAACCTAACCTAACAGAACGAAAGGCATCTCCTTCTAACGTGCCGCGACCAGTATTTCTGGCCTCCACACAGCAAAGCTGAGCAGATTATAACACAGAAGAGGGCAGAAATCCGCTGAATAACAGTGAGCATCGCAAGAATCAAAGCTGTCCTTGCCTAACCTAACTAAGCATGGCACGAACGAACGTAACCTAAATTCACCTAACC
>NW_016908526.1:110019-168267 GCF_001483705.2 Eufriesea mexicana | reverse complement strand
CCGAAAAGCAGTATACAGCACAGAAGTCAAAGCTATCCTGTGATTACCTAACCAACCGTGACTTTACCAAACGTGGCCTAACAAAGTCTATCGTGCTACGACCAATATTGCTGACCCCCAGATTCGAACTGAGTATAGTAAAGCACAGTAGAGCGCTGAAAGCCACCAAATAGCAATGTATAACACAAAAGTAGAAGATATCCTATCCTAACCAGACCTAACCTAACCTAACCAAAAGTAGAATAACAAAACCTGAGGAGACGAAACCTCAATTGCTTGCCTCCACGTACCAAGCAGAAGACATTAGGGCACAGTGGAGCGCAGAAATTCACTAAATATACGCGTATAGCATAAAGGTCAAAACCATGATAACAGAACATACCCTAACCTAACCAAACTGAACGATACCTAACTGAACCTCTGTTGCGAGGGCGGCCATTGCTGGCCTCTCCAGAGTCGGGTAGAGTGTAGTGGGGCTACGAAGAGCGCAGAAGTCCACCGAAGAGCAGAGTAGAGCACAAAAGTCGCAGTTATCCTGCCCTGACCTAATCAAACGTAACTTAAGACAACCTAACGTGCCTAGACCACTACTGCTGGACTCTCCAACGCCAAGCAGCACATATTAGAGGAGAGCGGAGCGCAGAAGTCAATGGATTGGCAGTGTGTAGTAGAAAGGTCGAAGCTATCCAAACCAAACCCATGCCAACATATACTAACCAAACGTAACATAATTTATCCTGACGCGCCCCGGCTACATTTTCCGGCCTCCCGAGAGCAAAGCATGCCATATTAGAGCACGGTAGTGCGCAGAATGCCACCAATTAGCAATGTATAGCTAAAAGTGTAAGATAACATAACCTGACCAGACACAACCAAACCTAACCAAACGTAAAATAATTAAACCTAACTATCCGAGACCTCCATTGCTGGCATCCCAGGAGCAAAGCATAACACGTCAGAGCACAGTAGATCGTAGAAATTCGCCGAATAGCAGTGTATGGCGCAAACGTCGAAGCCATCCTAACCAAGCTTGACCTACCCTAACCAAGCCGGACGTAACATAACACAACGGAACGTGCTGCGAGGACTATTGTTCGCCTCCCCAAAGCGAAGCACAGCGTGTTGGAGCACAATAGAGTGTAGATATCCACCGAAAAGCAGTGTACAACACAAAAGTCAAGGCCATCCTAACCAAACGTAACATTTCTCAACATAACATGCCGAGAAAGCTACTGCTGGCCATCCCAGGGCAATCAGAATATAGTAGGGCACAACAGAGCGCGGATATCCGTGCACAGCAGTGTGTATCGCAGAAGTCTAATATATCTTATCCTAACCTCGCCAAACGCAACATGATCGAACTTAGCCTAACAAAACCTAATGTGACGTGACCGGTACTGCTGGCATCCACAGAGCCAAGCTGAACATATTAGAGCACTGTAGAATGCAGAAGTGCACCGAATAGCAGTGTACAGCGCAGAAGTCAATGCTACCTTATCCTAACCCATCGAAACGTAACAAAAACGTACGTAATATATCAGAAACTAACGCGCCGAGACAACTACTGCTGGCTTCCCCAGAGACAAGCACAATTTACTAGAGCATAGCAGAAGGCAGAAATCTACCGAGTAGCAGTGTATAGCACAAAAGTCATGACTACCGTATCCTTACCCTGCTAAACGTATCATAAACATACGTAACAATAATAAACCTAACGCTGCGAGACCACAATTGTCAGCATCCCCAGAGCCAAGGAGAATACACTAGAGCACACTAGAGCTCAGAAACCCGCCGTATTGCTGCGTATGGCACAAAAGACAATGCAGTCCTATACCAACATAACCAACCGTAACACAGCCAAACGTAACACAACCCAACGAAACGCCCGCGACCACTATTGCTGGCCTGCACAGGGACAAACAGGATGTACTAGAGCAGAGTAGTGCGCAGGAATCCACCGCAATGCAGTCAATAACACAAAAGTCGAAGATACACTAACGTAACATGTGCAAACATAACCTAACCAATCATAACATAACACAAACTAACGTGCCACGGCCACTATTGCTCGCCAACCCACAGTCGAGCGGAGTATAGTACATCAATGTCGAGAGAAGAAATCCACCAAATAGCAGTGCAGAGCACATGAGTCAGAGATATCCTAACCTAACCTGTCCTAACCTAACCAAACCGTACGTAGCAAAACTCAACATGACTTGCCGCGAACACTGCTTCCGGCATCCCGTGATCCAAGCAGAATATACTAGAGCACTGCAGATCACAGGAATACACCTTATAACAGCGTATAGCACGAAAGTCGAAGCTACCCTAACCAAACTTAACCTTGCCTAACCTGACCAAACGTAACATGTCTCAACATGACATGCAGCAACTGCTATTTCTCGGATCCCCAGAGCAGATCAGAGTACAGTAGAGCAATTCAGAAGGCAGAAATCCACCGTAAAGCAGCGTATAGCGCATGAGTCGGGGATATCGTATCCCAACCTGGCAAAGAATAACCTAACCATATGTAGTCTATCTGAGCATATCGTGACGAGACCTATATTGCTGGACTCCCCACGGCCAAGCAGAACATACTAGAGCACAGTGGAATGCAGGGATCCACCGAAAAGCAGTGCGCAGAACAAAAGTCATAGTAGCCTACCCCAACCAAGCCAAACATAATGTAAACAAACGTAGCTGAACTAAACCTATTATGACGAGACCGCTAATTCTGTCCTCCAGAGAGACAAACACAATGTACTAGAGCATTGCAGAGCGCAACAATCCACCACATTGTCGTGTATAGCACACAAGTCGAAGACAACATGACCAAACCTGACTCAAATTAACCAAACCAAACGTAGCATAACTTAACTTAGCTTGCCGCGGCCACTGCTTCCGGCCTCCCCTGAACCAAGCTGAAAATAGTAGAGCTCAGTAGATCACAGAAATACACCGAATAGCAATGTATGGCACGAACGCCGAAGCAATCCTACCTAAACTTAACCTAACCTAACCTACACAAACGTAACTTAACACAACCTAACGTGCAACATACACAATTGCTCGCCTCCCCAGATTCGCGCAGAGTATATTAGGGCTAGGTAAAGCGCAGAAATCCACCGAATTGCAGTGTATAGCCCAAACGTCAAAGAAATCCTAACCAAGCCTTCATAACCTGATCAAACGGAACGAAACCCAACACAAACATACGTGCCGAGACCACCATTACTGGCCACTCCAGAGTCAAGCAGGACACATTAGAGCTCAGTGGACGCTAAGAATCCACCGAATAGCAGTGCATGGCACGAAAGGCTAATATACTCTATCCTACCCTGACCAAACGTGACAAAAGCGAACGTAACGTAATACAACATAACGTGCCGCGACCACCTCTGCTGGCATCCGCGGAGACAAGTAGAATATAGTAGAACACTGTATGTCACAGAAATGCACCGAAAAGAGGTGTATAGCACGAAAGGCAAAGTAGGATATCCTAACCTAGCCAAACGTAACACACCCAAGCGTAGTCTAACTCACACTAACGTGACGATTATACAAACGTAGCGTAACTAAGTATGACGTGACGAGACTAATATTGCTGGCCTCCCCAGAGCCAAGCAAAGCATATTAGAGCACATTAGTGCGCAGAAGCCCACCGAATAGCGGTGTACGGCACAAAAGACGAAGTAGCCGCTCCTAACCTAGCCAAACGTAATATAATCGAACGTACCATATCTCAACCTAACATGACGAGACCACTTTTCCTGGCCACCCCAGATCCTAGCAGAATACACTAGAGCACAGCAGAGCGCAGAAATATAGCGCGGTGTATAGCATAAAAGTCAAACATATCCGGTGTTAGCTTTGCCTAACCTAACCTATCCAAACGTAGTGTAACGTAACATTACGTGACGAGACCAATATTGCTGGCCTCCAGGGGTACAATATAAAAATACCAGGTCACAGTGCAGCGCAGAAGCCATCCAAGTAGCAATGCATAGCACAAAATTCAAAGCCAACCTGTCCTACACTAGCCAAACGTAACACGGCCGTACGTAGCATAACTGAAGCTAACGTGCCGACACCGCAATTGCTAGCGCTCCAGAGCCAAGCAGAGTAGTCTAGAGCACAGTCGAGCGCAAAAATCCTCCGCAATGCTGTGTATAGCTCAAAAGTCAACGATATCCAGACATTACCTGACCCAAACTAACCAAACAAAACGTAGCATAACTCAAAATAACGTGCCTGTGCCACTTTTCTGCCCCCCCCCTCCCCAGGGCCAAGCAGACCATATTAGAGCCATTTAGAGCGTAGGAATCTACCGAGTGGTAGTATACCACAAAAGTTAAAGCCATCGTGACCCAACATAATTAAGCGTAATATAACCAAACGTAACCAGACGCACGTAACGTGCCGCGACCACTGTTCTCCCGAGAGCTGCGCGGAATATACTAGAGCGCAGCAGGGCGCAGAAATTCATCGCTTTACAGTGTATAGCAGAAAAGTCTAGCATACCCTGACCAAATTTGAGCAAACCTAACTAATCCATACGTAGTGTAACTCAGCATAACGCGACGAGACCAATATTGCTGGCCGCTCCGGAGCCAAGCAGAGCATATTACAGCATATTGGAGCGCAGAAATCCAACGAAATGTAGGGTATAGCATAAAAGTCTAAGTAGCATACCCTAACACAGACAACCGTAACATAACCCAACAGGATATGACGAGACAAATATTGCTGGCCTCCATAAAGACAAGCCGAATGCACTAAGGAGGAGTAATGCGCAGATATCCGCCGCATGGTAGTGAACAGCACAAGAGTAGAAGATATGCTAACCTCACCTGACCCAACCGACCATAACGTAATTGATACTAACGTGCCACGGCCACTATTGCTCACCGCCCCAGAGTCCAGCGGGGTACAGTAGAGCAACGTAGAGAGCAGAGATCGACCGAATAGCAGTGTGTAGCACAAGACACGAAGATATCCTAACATACCATGACCAAACCTAACCTAACCAAACCTAACGTAACCCAACCGAACGTGCCGAGACGGCTATTGCTGGCCTCCCCAGATCCATGCAGAGAACATTAGAACACAGTAGAGCTCAGAAATGCGCAAATAGCAGTGTACGGCACAAAAGACGAAGTTATACTAACCAAACCTGATCTAACCTAACAATACGGAACGTAGCATGACTCAACATAACATGCCGCGACCACTGCTGCTGGCGTCTGTAAAGCCAAGAGCAATAGCAGAGAACATTAGCTCACAGGAATCCAACACATAATAGCTTGTAGTACGAAAGTCATAGCCATCCTAACCGAAATTAGCCTAACCTAACCAGACCAAACGTAACCTAACCCAAACTGACATGCCGCGACAACCACTTCTCGCCTCCCGATAGTCGAGCGGAGTATAGTGGATCAATGTAGAGTGCGGAAATGCACCGAACAGCAGTGTACAGCACAAAAGTCAAAGAAACCCTAACGAAACCTTCCTAACCTGACCCAACGATACGTAACGTAGGTCAGCCTAATGTGCCGATACCACTATTACTGGCCACCACAGAGCCGAGCAGAGCACATTGGAGCACAGCAAAGCGCCGAAATCCACCGCATTGCAGTGAATAGCACAGAAGCCGTAGACATCCTTACCCAACATGACCTAAACTAACCTAACCGAAAGCAGCATAACACAATATGACGTGCCGTGGCCACTGCTCCTGGACTTCCAGAGCAACGCAGAATGTAGGAGAGCACAGTAGATCACAGAAATCTACCTTAGAACTGTGTATGGCACGATTGTCGGTGCAATTCTAGCAAAACATGGCCTAACCTAACCTGTCCGAGCGTAGCATAGCTCAGCCTTACGAGCCACGACCACTGCCGCTCTCCTCCCATAGTCGAGCAGAGAATAGTAGAGCAATATGGAGCGCAGGTATCTGTCGTATAGCAGTGTATAGCGCAGAAATCAAAGATACGTTAACCCAATATGTCCTGACCTAACCTAACGGAACGTAACATAACTGAACACAAAGTGCCGCGTCCACTGCTGCGGGCATCCCCAGAGCCAAGCAGAATGTAGTAGAGCATAATAGATCAGGGAAATCCACCTTACAACAGTGTATACCACGAAAGTCAAAGCTATCCTAACCAAACATACCCTAACCTGACCTGACCCACCATAACATAACTGGAACTTACGTGCAGCGACCACTACTGCTCACCTCCCCGGGGCCAAGCAGGGTGCATTAGAGCAATGTAGAGCGCAGGGATCAACCGAATAAAAGTTTATAGCAGAAAAGTCAAGGAAATCCTAACCGAGCTTTCCTAACCTAACCCAACGGAACGCAACATAACTCAAACTGACGAGCCGAGACCAAAATTAATGACCACCCCACAGGCAAGCAGAACGTATTAGAGCGCAGTAGAGCGCAGATATCCACCGAAGAGCCGTCAACGGAACAAAAGTCTAAGCTGTTCTGTCCTAACATAACCAGACTTGCCATGTGCTATTGTAGCCTATATAAAACTAATGCGCTGAGGCTTCTATTTCTGGCCTCAGCAGATCCAAGCAGGATATACGGATGCACAGCGGAGCGCAAAAATCCACCGCATATCAGTGCATGGTACAGAAGTCGAAGATACCCTAATATAACCCGTCCTAACCTAACCCAAACTGTCGTAGTATAAATCAACGTATCGTGCGGCGACTACTGCTTCCGACCGCAAATGAGACAAGCAGGATATATGGGAGCACAGCAGACCGCAGAAACCCACCGTATAGTTGTGTATGGCACAAAAGTCGAGGCTACTCTAACCAAACGTAGCATACCCCAACACATCCAAACGTCACACAACCCACACTAACGCATCTCGACCACCACTGCTCGCATCCCCAGTGCCGAGCAGATTGCAGTAGAATAGTTTGGAGCGTACAAATCCACCGTATAGCAGTGTACACCGCAAACGTCAAGGAAACCATAACCAAGCCTTCCAAACCTAACCTAACGAAACGAAACCTATCTCAACATAACGTACCGAGACCACAATTACTGGCAAACCTAGAGCCAAACATGACATATTATAGCACAGCAGGGGGCTAAAATCCACCGTATAGCAGCGCATGGCGCAAAAGTCTAATATACTCTGGCCTAACCTGACCAAATTTGATATAAGTGCACGTAGCGTAACTCAATAAATCGTGCCGCGACCACTGCTCCGGGCGTCCCCGAAGCCAAGCACAATATAGTAGAGCACATTAGGTCACAGGAATCCAACAAATAATAGCGTAAAGGGCGAAAGACAGAGATACCCTAATCGAAAGTAACCTAACCTAACCTAACCGAACGTAACCCAACTAGAAACAACGTGTCGCGACAACCACTGCTCGCCTCCCCATAGTCGAGCGAAGTATAGTGGAGCAATGCAGGGCGGGGGAATGCACCGAATAGCAGTGTATAGCCCAAAAGTCAAATATCCCCTAACCAAACCTTCCTAACCAAACCCAGCGATACATAACCGAGCCCAACCTAACGTGCCGAGACCACTATCACTGCCAACCGCAGAGCCAAGCTGAGCACATTGACTATCAGTAAAGCGCAGAAATTCGCGGATAGCAGATTATAGCACAATTGTCTTAACCATCCTATCCTAACCACACCAAACGTAATATATCCAAGCGCAGCGAGGCACAATGTAACGTGTCAAGGCCGCTACTGCTTGTCTCCGCAGGTCCAAGCAGCATATACTAAAGCACAGCAGGGCACAGAAATCCACCGGACTGCTGTGTATTGCACAAAAGTCGAAGTAGCCATCCCAACCTAGCCAAACGTGACACATTCAAACGGAGCTTGGCTCGACCTAACATGAAGAGACCATTATTGTTGGCCTCCACAGAAGCAAGCAGAATGTACCGGAGCACAGTAGTGCGCAGAAACCCATCGCATTGGATTGAACAGCACAAAAGGCGAAGATGCCCTGACCTAACTTGTCCAAGCCCAACATAAACGAACGTAATGTTACTCGACCTAACGAGCCGGGATCACTATCGCTGGTCTCCCCAGAGCCAAGCAGAAAATATTAGAACGCAGTAGAGCGCAGAAATCCGCGGATAGGTGTGTATAGCACAAAAGTCTAAATTGTAAGGTCCTAACCTACCAAAGGTAACATAACCGTACGTAGCATAGCTCAACCTAACGTGCCAAGACCACTATTGCTGGCCTCCACAGGGACGAGCAGAGGACACTAGAGCACAACAGAGCGTATAAATCCAGCGCATTGCAGTTTATGGTACGAAAGTCAAACGTATACTGACCAAACATTGCCTAACCTGTCTAATCCAAACGTAGTGTAACAAAACATAACGTGACGAGACCAATATTGCTGGCCTCCCGGGGCCAAGCAGATCACATCAGAGCACATTAGAGCGCAGAGGTCCACCGAATAGTAGTGCATACCACCAAAGGCGAAGATACCCTCTCCTAACCTGACCTAACCTAACCTAGCCGAACGTAGCATATCTCAGCTTAACATGCCGCGACCACTGCTCCTGGCCTCACCTGAGCCGAGCAGAGTCCATCAGAACACTGTAGACCACTAATATCTACCAAATAACAGAATATAGTACGAAAGTCTAATGTGCTCTAACCAATCTTTTCCTAACTTAACCGAACCACGCATAACGTATCCCAACCTGAAATGCCAGGACCACTACTGCTGGCCTGGACATGGTCGAGCAGAGCATGGTAGAGCAATATAGAGCGCAGAAATCCAAGGAATCGCAGCTTATAGCACAGAAGTCAAAGAAACCATAAACGAACTTTCCTAAACTAACCTAACAATACGCAACCTTGCTCAACCTAACATGCAGAGACCACTGTCACTGGCAACCCCAGGGCCAAGCAGGGCATATTGTAGCACATCAGAAAGCAGAAATCCACCGCATTGCAGTGCAAAGCACAAAAGACGTAGGTATCCTAGCATAACCAGACCTAACCTGACCAAAATAAGTAGAATTGCTCAACATAACGTGCAGCGACCACTGCTCCTGTCCACCCCACAGCCAAGCAGAGCATATTATAGTACATTAGAGCGCAGAAATCCGCGGAATAGCATTGTACAGCACAAAAGTCAAAGTAGCATATCTTAACCTAGCCAAACGTGACATAGCTAAACGTAGTATAACTTAGCCTAACATTACGAGACCACTGTTGCTGGCCTCGGCGGAGGCAAGCAGAATGTGCTAGAGAAGATTAGTGCGCAGAAATCCACCGCAATGTTGTTCATAGCACAAAGGTCGTGTATCTCCTAACCCAACCTGGCCTAACGTAGCCTAAGCAAGCGTAGCATAGCTCTACGCAACGTGCCGCGGCCACTGCTCCTAAAATCCCCAGAGCAAAGCAGAATGCAGCAGAGCACAGTAGATCACAGAAGTCCATAGAATAACAGTGCATGTCACGAAAGTCAATGCTGCCCTACCCAAACGCAACCCAACATAACCTAGTCAAACGTAGCCTATCTCAACATAACGTGCCGAGACCACTATAGCTAGCGTGCGCAGGGCAAAGCAGAATAAAGTAGAGCAGAGTGGATCACAGAAATACACCGGATAACAGTGTATAGCGCGAAAGTCAAAGCTACCCTACCTAAACATAGCATAACACAACATAACATAAAGTAACATAATTGAAGACAGCTTGCGACGAACACTATTGCTCGCCTCCCCGGATACGAGCAGAGTATATTAGAGCAATGCAGAACGCAGAAATCCACCGAATAGGAGTGTAAAGCGTCAAAGCAAAAGAGATCCTAGCCAAGTCTTATTAACCTACCCAAGCGAAAATGTAACATAACTCAAACAAGCGTACCGGGACCACTATTACTTTCCACAACAGAGCCAAGCAGAGCATATTAGATCACATTGGAGCGCTTAAATCCTGCGAATAGCAATGTATAGCACAGGTGTCTAAACTACCCTATACTAGCCCAGCCGAACGAAACACAACCAAACGAAGCCAAACTCATCCTAACATGGCCAGACAACTATTGCTGGCCATACTCATTCTAACATGGCCAGACTACTATTTCTGGCCTCCACGGAGACAAGCAGCATACACTAGAAAACAGCAGAGCTCAGAAACCACCGCATTGCAGTGAATGGTACTAAGGCCGTAGATATCGTTGCATAACCTGACCTAGCCTTACCTATCCAACCGTTGCATATCTGAATATGACGTGCCACGACCACAGCTGCTGGGATTCCCAGAGCCAAGCAGAGTATGGTAGATCGAAGCAGATCACAGAAACCATCCGAAAAATAGTGTACACCACGAAAGTCATAGATATCCTTACCAAACGTAGCCTAACATTACCAAACCAAACATAACCCAACCCAAAGTAACGTGCCACGGCCATTGTTGCTCTCCTCCCCTGAGTCGCGCATAGTATAGTAGGGCAAGGTAGAGCGCAGAAATACACCGTATAACAGCGTATCGCACAAAAGTCGAAGATATCCTGACATAACCCGACACAGCCTAACCTTCCCTAACTTAAAATAGCTCAACATAGCGTTCCGCGACCACCGTTCCTGGTCTCCCCAGAGGAAGGCAGAATATTGTAGAGCACATTGGAGCACAGAAGTCCACCGAATATCGGTGTAAAGCATGGAAGTCGAAGTAGCCTGTACTAACCTAGCCAAACATAGCTTACCAAAACGTAACCTGACTCAACCTAACATGACGAGACCCTTATTACTGGCCTCCACAGAGTCAAGCAAAGTATACTAGAGCACAGTACCGCGCAGAAGTCCACCGCATGGCAGTGATCAGCAGAAAAGGCGAAGATATTCTAACATAACCAGAACTAACCTAACCAAACGAAATGTATGGTCGCACAACAGAGCGTGCGGCGAACACTGCTGCTGGTATGCCCGGAGACGAGCAGAAAATAGCAGAGCACTGCAGATCACAGAAACCCACGTAATAGCAGTGTATAGCACAAATGTCTAAACTATCCTCTTCTATCCTCATGAAACGTAGCATAGCCGAACGTGGCATAGCACAACCTAACGTGCCGAGACCACTATTGCAGACATCCGCAGAGACAAGCAGAATGTACTAGGACACAGTAGAGCGCAGAAGTGCGCCGGATATCAGTGAATAGCACAAATGCCATAGATATCCTCGCCTAACCTGACCCAACGTAACGTAACCGAACGTAGCATAACACAAAATGACGTGCCGCGAACACTGCACCTGGCCTCCCGAGCGCCAAGCAGCGTGCCGTAGAGCATAGTAGATCACAGGAACCCAGGGAAAAGCAGCGTGAAGCACAAAAGTCAAAGTAGGCTCTCCTAACCTAGCCAAAGGTGGGATACCCAAACGTAACCTAACACAACCTAGCATGACGAGACAGACATTGCTGACCTCCACAGAGACAAGTAATTTGCACTAGATCACACCGGTTCGCAGAAACCCCCTGCATAGCAGTTAATAGCACAAAGGTCGAAGATATCCTAACATAACTTGACCTAACCTAACCTAATCAAACGTGGCGTAACTCAACAGAAAGTACCGCGACCACTGCTGCCGGGCTCCCCACAGCCAAACAGAGTACAGAAGTTCAGAGTAGATGACAGGCAACTGCCGGATAATGGTGTATTGCCCGAAAGTCGAAGCCACACTTAACAAACGTAGCCTAACGTAACTTAATCAAACGTAGGCAAACTCAACGTAACCTGTCGGGACCACTATTGCTGGCCTGCCCAGTGCCAAGCGGAATATAGTAGAGCACAGTAGACCACTGAAATACACGGAGTGTCTGTGTACAGGGCAAAAGTTGAAGCAATCCTGTCCAAACTTAGCCTGGACCAAACTAACCGAACGTAATATGACTCTTCGTAACGAGACGAGACCTCTATTGCTGGCCATCCCAAAGACGAGCTGTAAATATTAAAGCACTACAGGGAGCAGGAATCCACCTAATAGCAGACTACAGCACTAATGTCAAAGCCATCCTCACCTAACCTAGTCAACCGTAACGTAACCAAGCATATCCCAACTCAACGTAACTTGCCGCGACCACTATTACTGGCCTCCCCACGGTCAAGCGGAACACGATAGTGCGGAGTAGAACGCAGAAAACCATATAATCGCAGTGTATATCGAAGAAGTCAGAGTTAAGCGAACGTAACCTAAACAAACAGAACATAAACAAACATTGCCTCACTCACCCTAACGATCCGTCATGGCTATTGCTGCACTCTCCAGAGCCAAGCAGGACATACTAGATCACAGTAGAGCGCAGAAATCCAGTGAACGGCAGTGCACAGCACAGAAGTTAAGGCTTTCCCGGCCAAACATAGCCTGATCCAACCTAACCGAACGCAACGTGACCCGCCATGACGTGCGGAGACCTCTATTGCTGGCCTTGCCAGAGCCAAGCTGAAAATATTAGAGCACTTGTGGGCGTAGAAACCCACCTAATAGCGGACTATAGCACTAAAGGCATGGCTATTCTTTCCTAACCTAAACAATCGTAACATAACGAAACGTAACCTAACTCAACCTATCGTGCCGCGACCACTTTTACTGGCATTCACAGAGCCAACCAGATCGCATTAGTGGCGAGATGGTCACAGAAATCCATATAATCGCCGTGTATGTCTGAATAGCCAAAGCTACCCGAACCTAGCCCACACCAACAGAACGTAACCAAAAATAGAATAACCCAACCGAACGGGCCGAGACCGCTATTGCTGACCCTCCCAGAGACAAGCTGAAATGATTGGAGCACTGAATGGCGCAGGAATCCACCTAGTAGCAGACTACAGCACTAAAGACAATGCTATGCCCTCCTAACCTAACCAATCGTAACATGACAAAACCCAACATAACTCAACCTATCGAGCCGCGACCACCGCTGCTGGCCTCCACAGAGTCAAACAGAACATATTAGTGGTGAGTAGAACTCAGAGATCGATAGAATCGGAGTGTGTTTCAGAAGAGTTTCATTTACCAAAACCTATCCGAAACCAACAGGACATAACCAAACATAGCCTGACTCAACCTATCGTGCCGAGGCCCCCATTGCTGCCCGACTCAAATCTAAGAAGTACATACTAGAGCACAGTAGAACGCAGGAATCCGCCGGATATCGGCGTAAAGCAAAAAAGACGTAGCTGTCCTTATCAAACGTAACCTAAACCAACCTAAGCGAATGTAACCTGACTCAACGGAGCGTGCAGAGGCCACCATTTCTGGCCTTCACAGAGCCAAGCTGAAAGCATTGCAGCACTGTATGGCACATGAATCAACCTAATAGGAGACCTTAGCAATAAGGTCAAATATCCCTTTCCTAACCTAACCAATCGTAACATATCAAAACGTTACCAAACTCAAGCCAAAGTGCCGCGGCCACAATTGCTGGCCTCCCCGGAGCCACGCAGAACACATTAGTGGAGAGCGGGACACAGGAATCCATAGAATCGCTGTGTATATCAGAAAAGTCGAAGCCGCCCGAACATAAACCAAACCAACTGGACATAGCCAAACATAGCCTAACTAAATGTGACGTGCCGAGACCGCTATTGCTGCCCTGACCACAGCCAAGCAGGACATACTAGAGCACAGTAGAGCGCAGTAATCCTCCCTATAGCAGTGTACAGCCCAAAAGTAGAGGCTACTCTGACCAAACATTGACTAACCCAACCCACTGATCGTAACCTGACCTAACATACCGTGCCGAGGCCACTGATACTGGCCTTCCCAGAGCCAAGCTGTATGCATTAGAGCACTTCAGGGCGCCGGAATCCACCTAATAGCAGACTATTGCGCTAAGGTCAAAGCTACCTTTCCTAACCTAACCAATCGTAACTTAGACAAACGTAACTTAGACGAACGTAACCAAGATGCACCTGAAGTGCCGCCGCCAGTATTGCTGGCACCCCAGAGCCAAGCGGAACACGATAGTGGAGAGTAGGACGTAGAAATCCGTATAATCGCTGTGTATATCAGAAGAGTCAAAGCTAGTCAAGCCTAACCCAAACGAATAGGACGTAACGAAACATAGCCTGATCCTTCCTAGCGTGCCACGATCTCTGTTGCCGGCCTCACTAGAGACAGGCAGATGATAGTAGAGCAATGCAGTGTACAGATATCGAACGAATGGCAGTGTATAGCGCAGAAGCCAAAAATATGCTAATCAAGCCTGTCCCTACCTTGTCAAGCCCAGAGTAACCGAACGCAACCTAACGTGACGGCGCCACTATTCCTGGCCTCCGCAGAGCCCAACAGAGCATATTAGAGCAATGAGGGTCTCAGGAATCCACGAAATAGCAGTGTGCATCATAAAAGTCGAGGCAATCCCATCCTAATATAAAAACGTAATCTATCTGAGCCTATCGTGCAGATACCACTATTGCTGGAATCCCCAGAGCCAAGCAGAACATATTAGAGCACAGTGGAGCGCAGATAGAAACCAAATAGTAGCGAATACCGCAGAAGTCAAATATACTCTAACCTGCGTGACCTAACCTAACGTAGCAAAACGTGGACTGACTAAGCTCAGCGAGCCGAGGCCACTATTTCTGACCCTTCTAGTGCCAGACAGAACATACTTGAGCACAGTAGAGCACAGAAACCCACCTAATAGCAGTGTGCTGCGCAAAAGTTCATGCTATCTCATCATAACGTTTCGAAACGTAACATAAGCGGACGCAATGTAGCACGAACAGACGAGCCACGGACGCTGTTGCTGGTCTCACGCGAGCTAGCCAGAGTATAGCGGAGCAATTTAGAACGCTGAAATCGTCAGAATAGCAGCGTATAGCACAGAAGTCGAAGCTATCCCAACAAAGCCTGAACAAAGCTAACATAAACGAACGCAACGTAGCTAAACCTAACGTGCCGAGAGCTCTATTCCTGGCGTCTACACAGGCAAGCACAGTGCGATAACGCACAGAAGAGCGCAGAAGTCCATAGGATAGCAGTGCGTAGCACAATGGTCACCTAACCTAACCTAACCTAACATAACACAAGGTAACTTAACCTAACATAACGTAATCTAACCCAACCTAGCGTGCCGCGAACACTATTGCTGGTCTCCCTGATGCAAGCCGACGCTAGTAGAACAATGCAGTGCACAGATGTCGACCGAGTAGCTGTGTATAGAACAGAAGTCATAGCCATCCTAACCATAACTGTCCCAACCTAGCCAAGCGAAGAGTAACGTAACTCAAACTAGCGTGCCGAGATCACAATTGCTTGCCTCCCAACAGACAAGCAGAATACATTACAGCAGAGTAGGAAGCAGAAATCCACCGTATATCAGTGTACAGTACAAAAACCAAAGCTAACCTGTCCTAACATAGCCAAACTAACATAATCGGAGGTAGCATAACTCAAACTAACGCGCCGATCCCACAATTGCTTGTATTTCCAGAGCGAAGCAGAGCATATTAGAGCAATGTAGAGCGCAGGAATCCACAGAATTGCGGTGTAGCATGAAAGTCAAGGCTATCCTTTCCTCACATAACCACACGTAACATAACCAAGCGTTATCTATCCCAAACTAACGTGGCGAGACATGTATTGTTGACCTCCGGAAAGGAAAGCACCACATATTAGAGGAGAGTAGGACGCAGGACTTCATAGAACCGCAGTGTATAGCACTAAATTGAAGACTACCCAGTCCTAACCTAACCAAGCGAAGCACAACCGATCGCAACGGAATTGAACATAACTCTCCGAGGACACCATTGCTTGTCCCTCAGAGCCAAGCTTAACATATTGTAGTAGAGTAGATCGCAGAGATCCACCGCATGGCAGTATATAACACAATAGTGAAAGATATACGCTCCTAACGTAACCAACCGTAATATACCCAAGCGCAACCTAATTGAACCTAATGTGACGCAACCGCTATTGCTGGCCCCTCCATCGTCAACCAGAACATATTGCAAGAGAATAGAGTGCAGAAGTTCAAATGATGGCAATGTATGGCAGAAAAATGAAAGCTATCCTAACATAACACTGACGAACCGGACTTAACCGAACGGAACCTAACTATACCTAACGTGCCGAGACCAGCATAGCTGGCTTCCCCAGAGCCCAGCAGAGCTTACTAGAGCATAGTAGGTCGCAGAAATACACCGAATATCAGTCTAATGCACAGGAGCCTAAGATACCCTGTCCTAACCTTACTAAACCTAACATGAGCGGACATAACGAAATCCAAACTGACGTGCCGCGACCACTGTTGCTGGCATGCCGAGTATCGAGCAGAATTTACTAGAGCACAGTGGAGCGCAGGAATCCACCGCACTGCAGTGCGTAGCGCAAATGTCAAGGATATCCGAACCCAACCTAACCTAACCTAACCTAACCGTACGTGACATACCTAAACGTAACGTGGGGAGAATTTCTGGACTCCCCAGAGTCAATCAGAGCATACTAGCGGAATTTAGTGCGCAGAAAATCACCGAATTGAGATGCATGTCATAAAAATCCAAACTATCCTGTCCTAACAAAGCCAAACGTAACAGATCCAAACGTTTTCTATCTCAACCTAACGTGCAGGGACCACTCTTGATGGCCTCCACAGAGCCAAACAAAACATACTGGAGCACACTAGACGGCAGAAGTCCACGGAAACATAGTTTATTCCGCGAAAGTCAAAGCAATCCGTACCTAACCAATACAAACGTAACCCAGCAAAACGTAGCCTAAATGAACCTGACGTGCTGAGACCACTATTTCTGGCCTTCCCCGTAGCGAGCACAGCAGAGTAGTGTAGAGCGGAAAAATCCACCGAATAGCAGTGTATAGCACAAAAGTCAAAGTAATCCTATCGCAACATAACCAAATGTAAAATAAGTCGACGTAAAGCCACCCAACCTGACGTGCTACGGCGGCTAATGCTGGCCTCACAAGAGCTATGCAGAGTATAACGGAGCAGTGTAGAACTCCGGAGTCTTCCGTCTAGCAGTGTATAGCACAAAAGTCTAAGCCATCCTAACAAAACAAACCACAACCTAACCTAGCCAAACGTAGCCTAGCTCAGCCAAACGTGCCACGAACGCTACTGCTGCCCCCTCGGAGCCAGGCAGGGCATACTAGAGGAGAGCATAGGGTAGAAGTTCATAGAATCGTTGTGCAGAGCACAATATTCGAAGCTACCTTATCCTAACGTAGCCAGGCGCAACATAACCGAAAGATGCTTAACTTAACATATCGTGCCGAGACCACTCTTGCTTGCCTCCCCAGAGCCAAGTAGAATATACGAGGGCACAGTAGAGCGCAGAAAACCACCGCAACGCACTGAGTAGCTCAAAAGTCAAAGATACCCTAACCGAAATTAGAGCAACTGAACTTAACCAAGCGTAACACAACTCAACCTGACGTGCCGCGACCACTATTGCTGGCCTCGCGCGCGTCGAGCTGAGTATAGCAGCTCAAAGTAATCCGCCGAGCAGCAGTGTACAGCGCAGAAGTCAATTATATCCTCTCCTAACATGATCAAACGTAACATGTCCATGCTCAAAATAAACCAGCCTAACGTGCCGAGACTACTACAGCTGACCTCCCCATAGCCAAGCAATATATAATAGAGCTCAGTAGAGCGCAGAAGGCCACCGAATAGCAGTGTATAGCACAAAAGTCAAAGATATCCTATCCTAGCCTGACCAAACGTAGTATAACCCAACAGAGCCTAACTCAATATGACGTCAAGACACTACCGTTGCTGGCATCCTCAGAGCAAAGCAGAGCATATTAGAGCAATGCAGGGAGCAGAAATCACCGAATAGCAATGTATAGCAGAAGGGTCAAAGCGGTAATAGCCAAACCAGGCCAAACGTGGCATAACCAATCGTAAGCTGACGAAACTTAACGTGCCTAGATCACCATTGCTAACCTCCCCAGAGCCAAGCAGATTACACTAGTGCACAGTGGAGCGCAGAAGTCCACCGCATTGCAGTCTAATGCACAGAAGCCTAAGATACCCTAACCTAACCTGACGTAACTGAACCTAACCAAACGCAGCCTAATTCAACATAAAATGCCGACACAGACACTGCTCGCCTTCGCACAGCCAAGCAGAATAAACTAGAGTACTGTAGAAAGTTGAGGCCCGCCGCAATGCTGTGCAATGCAAAAGAGCCAGAGATGTCGTAAAACAACTTGGCCAAACCTAACCAAACCAAACGTAACTTACCTTAAAGTAATATGCCGATACCGCTACTTCTCCACTTCCCAGAGCCAAACTGAGCATATTACAGCGCATTAGAGTAGAGTCATCCGCCGAATAGTCGTGTATAGCACAAAAGTCAGGGATATACTAACCTAACCTAGCTTAACTTAGCCTGACCGAGCGTAGCGTAACTCAACATAACGTCAAGAGAATAACTTTGCCGGCCTCCACAGAGGCATTCAGAGCATATTAGGGCACAGTAGAGCGCAGAAGTACACCGAATCGCAGTGTATAGCACAAAAGTTGAAGCTACCCTATCCTAACCTAGCCACACGCAATATAGCTAAACATAACCTAACTCAGCCTAACGCGGCGCGGGCACTTGTACTGGCCTCCTGAGCGCAAGGCGGGGAAGCATAGATCACAGTAGAGCGCAGGAATCCCCGAATAGCAGTGTATAGCACAAATGTCTAGCCATCCTTGCCTAACCTAACCAAATAGAACATAACCAAACGTAACCTGGCTCCACCTATCGCGCAGCGGACACTACTGCTGACGACCCAAGTGTCGAGCAGAATGTAGTAGATCAATGTAGAGCGCATAAATCCTCCGAAGAGCAGTGTATAGCACAAAAGTCTAAGCTGCCGTATCCCAGCCGAACCAAACGTAGCAAAACCAAACCAAAGCTGACTCAGCCTTGCGTGACGGGAGCGCTACTGCTGGTCTCCCCATGGTCAAGGAGAATACTCTGAAGCACAGTCGAGCGCAGAAATCCACCGCATAGCATTATATAGCACAAATGTCAAAGCCGTTCTAACCAAACATAACTTACCCTATCCAAACCAATGGTTTGGCAACACAAGATGACGTGCACGCCCACTATTGCTGGCCTCCCCATAGACAAGCACAGGCTAGTAGAGCAATGCAGAGCGCAGATATCCACCGAATGACAGCGTAATCCACAAAAGTTTGAGTCATCCTTACCAAACCTAACCTAACCTAGGCAAGCCGAACTAAACCTTACTCCACCTAACGTGCCGAAGCCACCACTGCTGGTCTTCCCAGAGTCAAGCAGAACACATTAGAACACAGTAGATCGCAGAAATCGTCCGAAAGCTGTGTGCAGCTAAAGAGTAAAGGCAGAGTAAAGTTACGCTGCGTTTAGTTATGTTAAAGTTGGTTAGGTTAGTAGAGGTTAGCATTGAGTTTTGGGCAATAGACTGCTACACGGTGGATTCCTGCATTGAAATCTGCTCTAACATGTCCAGCTTGACTCTGCGAAGGCCAACGGTAGTGGTCTCTGCAGGATAGGTTGTGTTATGCTACGTTTGGTTGGGCTATGTTATTTTCGATTGGGTTTGGATAGCTTTGACTTTGGCGTTATAAACTGTTTTTTCGGTGGAGTTATGTGCTCTACTGTACTCCACTAAACTCTACTCGAACATGGGGAGGCCAGAGATGGTTGACGCGTCAGGTTTGCTTGATCTATTTTCGTCTGGCGATGTCACGATTGGTATGTTAGGAGAGGATAGCTTTGACTTTTGTTCCATACACGGCATTTGGTTTCATTTCTGCTATCTACTGTGCTATGAAATGTTCTGCTTTGCTCTGGACAGGCCAGCAATGGTTCTCTATGCACGTTGGGGATGGATAGGTTACGTGGACGCGGCGCGCTATGTTAAGTATGCCTATGTCAGAATTGGTTACGTTAGTTTTGGTTAGGATTTGGAATATTTGACTGTTCTGCTGTACACAGCGGTTTTTCGTCTTTCTGCGCTCTACTTACGTCAAATTTCCTCTGCTTGGCTCCAGAAAGCCTGGGGCACGTTAGGTTGGTTTCAGTTACGTTTGGTAATATTACGATTGTTAAGGTTAGGATAGAATAGCTGTGACTTTTGCGTTGTACACTGATATTCGGTGGGTTTCTCCGCTCCGCTTTCCTTTGCTCTGCGCTCTGTGGAGGCAAGAAATGGATGCCACTACGAGTTATGTTGAGATATATTATGTTTGGCTAGGTTACGTTGGCATGGGTTAGGTTTGAATGGTTTTCACTTTCCTGCAGTACGCTGCCATTCTATTGACTTTTGTGCTCCATTCTCCTCCAATATGTTCTGCTTGGCGATGGGGAGGCCAGCAAAATAGGTCTAGGCACGCTGGGTTGTGCTAGGGTATGTTACGCTTGGTTGGGTTAGGATATGATAACTTTGACCTTTGTGCTGTACACTGCCCTTCGGACGATATCTGCGTTCTTCGTTACTCTACCATAATCTACTCGGCCCTGGTGACACCAGTAGTGGCGGTCGTGGCACCATATTCTGAGTTAGATTACGCTTAGTTAGTGAAGGTTAGGATAGGTTTGAATAGGATGGTTTCCACTTTTGTGCCATGCACTGCCATTTGCTGCATTTCTGCGCTATACTATGCTCTAATGTGTTCTGCTTGGCTCTAGGTAGTCCAGCAATAGTTGCCTCGGCACTTTAAGCTTAGATTCTCTACGTTTGATTAGGTTAGGTTAGGTACGGTTTAGAAATGTGGCCTTGACTTTTGGGCTACACCCCGATTTTCCATGGACTTCTTCGCTCTACTCTCCTCTACTATACTCCGCTCGACCCTGGGTAGACCAGCAATAGCTGTTGTGCACGATAGGGCGAGTTAGGTTACGCTTGGTCTGGCTAGAATATGTTACGCTTGGTTAAGATGGCTATGACCTATGGGTTATACAGTGATATTCGTTGCATCTTGGCGCTCTGCTGCACTCTAACATATTCAAGTTGTCTCCGGGGAACCCAGCAATAGTGGTCGCGCAACGTTAAGTTTAGTTATTCTTCGTTTGGTTCGGTTAGGTTAAGTCAAGTTAGGTTAGAATATCTTCGGCTCTTGTGCTATACATAGTCATTTGTTGGCTTTTCGCGCTCTACTGTGCTGTACTGTACCCAGATCGACCCTGGGTCGCCCAGCAATATTGGTCGCGGTGTGACAGGTTGTGTTATGCTACGATCGGTAGTGTTACGATTGGTCAGGTAAGGATAGGACAGCTTTGACTTTTGTGCCGTACAAAGCTATTCGGCGGATGCCTACGCTCTACATTGCTCTACTATACTCTGCTCGACTCTCGGGAGACCAGCAGTAGTGGTCGCCGCAGGTTAGGTTGAGTTATATTACGTTTAGTTAGGTTAGGGTATGTTGTGTTTGGATAGGATTGTTTTGACTTTTGTGCTACACACTGCTATTCTATGTATTTCTGCCCTCTTCTGTGCGCTATCGCACTCTGCTTGTCTCTGTGGACGCCTAGAATAGCCCCCTCGACACCTTAGATTGTGCTATGCTACGTATGGTTTGGCTAGGTTTAGTTAGGTTTTGTTAGGGTAGCCTTGACTTTTATGCTATACACTGCTATTCGGGCAATTCCAGTGCCCTAAATTGCTCTGCTCTGCGCTACTTAGTTCTCGCGAGGCCAGCAGTGGCGGCCGTGGCACGTCAGGTTGCGTTACGTTACGTACGTTTATGTTACGTTTGGCTAGGTTAGGATTGGATAGCTTTGACTTTTGTTCTATTCACTGCTATTCGGTGGATGTCTGCGCACCACTCTGATCTAGTATTCCCTGCTTTGATCTGGCTATGCTTGAAATAGTGGAAGAGGTGCGTTGGGTTGGTCTATGACACGTCTGGTCAGGTTAGGTTTGTTTGAGTTAGGTTAGGATATCTTTGACTATCGCGCTATACACTGCCGTTCGGTGAACCGCTGCGCCATACACTCTTCTAATATGCACTGCTTGGCGCTGTGGAGGTCAGGAATTGGGGGCTAGGCACATTAGGTTGGTATTCGTTACGTTTTGGTTAAGTCAGGTTAGGTCAGGTTGGGTTAGGGTAGCTTCGACCCTTGTACTATACACTGCTATTACGTCGATATCTGTTCACTACGTTGCTCTACTAGCATGCGTTCTCCTCTGGGGAGGCCAGCAACAGTGATCGCGGCACGTGTTTTTGAGTTATGTTACGTTCGGTTAGGTAATGTTAGGATTTGTTTGGTAAGGACGGCTTTGGCTTTTGTTCTATACACTGCTATTCGGTGGCTCTCTGCGTTCTACTCTGCTCTAGTGCATTCTGCTTTGCACTGTGTAGACCAGTAATATTGGTCTCGGCACTTCAGTCTAAGTTTGTTTGCGTTTGGTTATGTTGCAATTGGTTAGGTTATGATAGGATAGCTTAGACTTCTGTGCTATTCACTGCTATTCAGCCGAAATCTACGCTCCACTGTGCTATAGTATATTCTGGTTGCTCTGGGGGGCCAGCAGTAGCGGTCTCGGTACGTTAGGTTTGTTAGGCTGTGTTTCGTCAGGCTACGCTTGGTTAGGTTAGGATATGTCAGACTTTTGTGCTTTGCACATGTGTGTGGCGGATTTCTGCGCCCTCCTGTGCTCTAGTATATTCTGCTTTGCACTGGGGAGGTCAGCAGCAGTGGCCTAGGTGTGTTACATCGAGTTATGTTACTTTTGGTCTTACTATGTTTGGTTATGTTATGTTATGATAGCTACGACTCATGTGCTGTACACTGCTGTTCGGTGGATATCTGAGCTTTACATTGCTCTACTATGCTCTATTCGTCTGGTGGGAGCCCAATAATAGTGGCCGCGGTACGTCAGGTTGAGTTGCGCTACGTTAGGTGAGAATATATTTGTTTGGATTAGGTTAACGTTGCATAGACTTTCGTGGCATAAACTGCTGTTCGGTGACTTTCTGTGCTCTGCTGTGCTATAGTATATTCTGCTTGGTTCTGGGTATGACCGCAGTATTTGTCTCGGCACGCCAGTCTGGGTTACTTTGCGTTTGGTTATGCTACGTTTGGTTTGGTTAGGATAGGGTAGCTTAGGCTTTTGTGCTGTACTCTGCTATTCGGTGGATTTCTACGCTGTACTGTGCTCTTATATGCTCTGCTTGGCGACGGGGAGGCCGGCAAATGTGGTCGTGGCACTTTCGGTTGAGATATGTTACGTTTGGTTAGGATAGATTAGGCTAAGTTTGGTAAGGATGGCTCTGACCTTTGTGCCACACACTGCAGTTTGGGGGACTCCTGAGCTCTAGATTGCTCTGCTACGCTCTGCCCTGCTCGCAAGTGGCCAGCAATAGTGGTCGCGGCAAGTTGGGTTCAGTTAGATTACGTTCGTCTATGTTAGGTTACCCTGCGTTAGGTTAGGATATCTTTGGCCCTGTGATACACACTGCCATTCTATGGAGTTCTGCGCTCTGCTGTGAGCTATCGTGCTCTGCTTGTCTCTGTGGAACGCGAGGAATAGTGCTCTCGGCTCGTTAGGCTGAGTTACGATGCACTCGGTTATGTTGGGTTTGTCTGCTCTTGGTTAGGATAGCTTTGACTTTTGTGCTATACACTGCCATTCGGACGATATCAGCGTTCTACATTTCTCTGCTATACGCTGGTTAGCTCTCGTGTGGCCAGCAGTGGCCATCGTGGAATGTCAGCTTGTGTCACGTTGCGTCCGTTTATGTTTTGTTTGGCTAGGTAAGGAGAGGATACCTTTGTCTTTTGAGCTATATACTGCAATTCGGTGGATAACTGCCTTCTACAGTGCACTAATATGATCTTCTTTGCTCTGGGGAGGCCAGTAATGGTAGTATCGCCACGCTAGGTTGAGCTATGTTACGCTTGGCTTGGCTAGGTTAGGATAGGTTTGATTATGATATCTTTGACTTTTGTGCTACACGCTTCAATGCGATGGATTACATCGCTCTACTGTGCCCTAGAAAATTCTGCTTGGCTCTGGGGTGGCAAGCATGTGTTGTCTCGGCGCGTTAGGTTGAGCTATGCCACGTTCGGTTATGTTACGTTTGGCTATGTTAGGTTAGGGTAGCTTCGACTATTCCGATATGCACTGCGATTCTATGGACTTTTGTGCTCTACTCCCTTATAATATGCTCTGCTTGGCCCTGAGGAGGGTAGCAATAGTGTTATCGGCACGTTAGGAAGAATTAGGTTACGTTTGGTTACGGTACGTTTGGTTATGTTAGTACAGGATAGCTTTGGCTTTTGTGCCATACACTGTTATTCGATGGATTTCTGCGCCCTGCAGTGATCTAGCGTGTTTTGGTTTACTCTGTGGAGGCAGGCAATAGTGGTAACGTCACGTCAGGTTGATACACGTTACGTTTGCTTATGTTACGTTTGGTCAGGATAGGAGAGGTGGCTTTGACTTTTGTGCTCAACGCTGCTATTTTACAGTCTCCTGGGCCCTACTTTGCCGTACTATAGTCTGCACGACCCTGCTATGGCCATTAATAGTGGTCTCGGCACGTTAGGTTGGGTTAGGCTACGTTTGGATATACTATGTTAGTTTGCATTAGGCTTGGATAGCTTTGAATTTCGTGGTATACACTGTTATTCGGTGAATTTCTATGCCCTACTGCCCTGTACTATACTCTACTCGACTCTGGGGAGGCCAGTAATAGTGGTCACGGCACGTTGTGTTCGATTAACTCACGTTCGGTTATGCTACGTTCTGCTAGGTTAGGATGGGATAACTTCCACATTAGTGATATATACTGCTATTCAGCGGACTTCTGCCCTCTACTCTGCTCTTATATGCCTCCATGGCTCTGAGGAGGACAGCAGTTTTGATCTCGGCGCGACTGGATGAGTCACGCTACGTTTGGTTAGGTTACGTTAGCCCTGGTTTGGATTGGATTGTTTCTACCTTACTGCGGCACACTGCGATTCTAGGGATTTGTGCGCTCTGCTCTCCTCCAATATGTCTGACTAACCCTGCGGATGCCAGTAATTGTGGTCTCGGCACGTTAGTTTGAGTTAGGGTACGTTTGGTTAGGCCAGGTTGGGTTATGTTTGGTTAGGAAGGCTTTGACTTTTTTGCTACACACTGCTATTCTATGGACTTCTGCGCTCTTCTGTGTCCTGTCGCAATCTGCTTGTCTTTGTGGACGCCAGGAATAGTGATCACGGCAAGCTAGGCTTTATTACGTTGCTTTTGGTTACGTACAGTCTGTTTAGGATTGGCTGTGTTGGCTTTGACTTTTCCGCCATACACTGCTATTCGTTGGGTTTTTGCGCTCTACTGTGCTTTAATATGCCCTGCTTGGTTCTGGGGAGGTCAGCAATAGTGGCCTCGGCACGATAGTTTGAATTAGGTTACGTTTGGTCAGGTTACGTGTGTTTGTGTTAGGTACGGTTAACTTCCACTTTCCTGGCACAGACGGCTATTCGGTGCATTTCCGCGCCCTACACTGCTCTATTATACTCTGCTTCACTCCGCGGAAGCCGGAAATTGTGGTCGCTGCACGTAAGGCTCAGTTAGATTACGCATGGCTATGTAAGGTTAGGCGGGGTTAGGTTAGGACAGCTATGACTTTCGCGCCCAACACTGACATTTTATGGGCACCTGTCCTCCACTGTGCCCCATTACACGCCGCTAATCTCTGGGGACGCCAGCAATAGTGATCGCTATTGCTTTACGTAAAATGACTCATTCCAACAATCCAGACCACTGCCGCTGGCCTCCCCAGAGCCAATCAGAACATACTAGAGCACAGTGAGGCGCAGAAATCCGCCGAATATCGGTTTACAGATCAAAAGTCAAAGCTATGACACCCTAACGTATCCAATCGTAACATAAACAAACGTAACCTATCTCAATCTATCGTGCCGCGACTACTACTTCTGGCCTCCCCGGAGCCGAGAAGAACATACTAGAGGAGAGGAGAGCACATAAATCCATAGAATCCGAGTGTGAAGCATAAAAGTCAATACTACCCGAACCTAAGACGGACCAACGTAAACTAACCGTACGTAGCCTAACATACCATAACGTGCACGAAGACCATTGCTGATCTCACGAGGGCCATGCAGAATATAGCAGAGCACAGAAGAGAGCAGAAATCCATCGAAAAACAGGGTACAGTACGAATAAGTAAGTATCCTAACCGAGCTTAGAAAAACCTTGCCATCCAAACGAAACATAGCTCAACCTAACCTGCGGAGGCCACTATTGCGGGACACCGCTGAACCAAGCATAAAAGATTACAGCACAGTAGAGCGCAGTAATACCCCGAAAATTGGCGTATAGCACAAAACTCACAGCTATCCTCTCCTAACCTAAAGAATCCTAACTTAACCAAACGTAACGTATCCCAAACTAACGTGCCGCGATCATTATTGCTGTCCGCTCCAGAGCCAAGCAGAGCATACTACCGCAGAGTGGAGCGCAGAAGTCACCGAATAGCAGTGTACAGCACAAAAGTCAAAGCTCTCCTCTCGTAACACAACCATTCGAGACATAACCAAACGTAACATGACTATACCTAACGTACCGAGACCACTATTGCTGGCCACCCCAGAGCCAAACCGAGAATATTAGAGCACAGTAGTGCGCAGAAGTCCGCCGCATTGCAGTGTATAGCACCAAAGTCGAAGGTATCCTAACATAAGCTGACCAAACGTAACGTAACCAAACGTTGCATAGCTCAACCTTGAGTGACGAGACCACAATTTCTGGCCTCCCCAGAGTCAAGTAAAACATATTAGAGGAGAGTAGAGAGCTGGAATTCAACGGACAGCCGTGCATGGCACAAAAGTCAAAGCTACCCTATCCTAACCTAACCAAACGTAACATAACACAACCTAACTTGCCGAGGCCGCTACTGCTGCCTTCCGCCGATACAAGCAGAATATACTGGAGCACTGCAGAGCGCTGAAGTTCACTGAATAACAGTGTATAGCGCAAAAGTCGGAGCTATAGCCTACTGAAATTGCCAGCCGCAATATAACCAAGCGTAATCTAACACAAGCTAACGTGGCGCGACCACGATTGCTAACATCGCAGAGCCAAGCAAAACATGCTAGTTGATAGTAGAACGCAAAAATCCAAAGAATCGCTGTGTATATCAGAAAAGTCTAAGCAATCCAAGCCTAACCCAGACCAACGGTGCCTAACCAAACATAGCATATCTCAACATAACATGCCGTTACAACTATTGCTGGAGACCCCAGGGTCAAGCGCAGCATATTAGAGCACAGTGGAGCGCGGATATCCACCGACTAGCAATCTATAACACGAAAATCAATCTTATCCTCTCCCAACCTGACCAAGCGTGACATAACCGAACGTAACGTAACACAACATAGGGGCCACCACCACAATCGCTGGTCTCACGAGAGCCAAGCAGAGTATAACAGAGCAATGTAGGACGTTGAAATCGACTGTATAGCCGCGTATAGCACAAAAGTCCAAGCTAACCCTACAAATCCTGACCAACCATAGGACAACCAAACGTATCGTAACCCAACCTAACATGCGGCGACCACAACACCTTACACTCCAGACACAAGTAGAGTGCCATAGCGCACAGTAGAGCGCAGATGACCGAAGAATAGCTGCGTGCAGGACAAAAGTCGAGGATACCCTAACCTGACTCAATATAACCTACCTAACCGAACGTATCACAGCACAACCATACGTGCTGCAACTACTATTGCTGGAATCCCGAGATTCGAGCAGAGTATAGTAGAGCTATGTAGAACCTACAAATCTACCGAATAACAAGGTACAGCACATATGACATCCCTTTCCTGTCCTAACCTATCCAAAGTTAATACAAACAAACGTAGCATAACACAACATAACGTGCCCAGACCACATTTGCTTGCTTTCCCTGCACCCAACTGAACATACGAGTACAATGTACAACGCTGATATTCACCGAGCGATAGTGGAGTACAGCACAAGAGTCAAAGCTACCCTATCCTAACAGATCCAAACGTAACTTAGCCAAACGCAACCTGACTTAAGCAAACGTGCCGATGCCACTACTTATGGCCTCCCCATCGCCAAGCAGGGCATATTAGAGGAGAGTAGGGCACTGAAATCCATGGAATCGCAGTGTACAGCAGAAAATCAAAGCTATACGAACCTCACCAATGCTAAGCTAGCCTAAACAAACGTAATCAAACTGAACCTAACGTGCCGCGACCGATATTGCTAGCCTCTTCTGAGCCAAGTAGAATATACCAGAACAGAGTAGAGCGCAGTAACCCACTGCATTGCAGTGTATGTCACGAAGGTCTAAGATAACCTAACCTAACATCTCCTAACCGAACCTAACCCTACGTAGCCCAACTAAATATATCGTGCCGCGGCCACTATTGCTGTCCTCCCTGTAGTCGAGTAGAGTATTGTAGACGAGTGAGGAACGCGGAATTCCACCTAAGGGCAGTATATAGCACAATAGTCAGTGCCAGCCTATCCTAACACGCCAAAGCGTTATATATCCAAACGCAGTCTAACTTAACCTAGCGGGACGAGGCCACTCTTTCTGTCCTCCCCAGAGCCAATCAGAATATGCTGCAGCACGGTGGAGCGCAGGAGGCCACCAAATAGCAGCGTAATGCACAAAAGTCGCAGACTATAATAGCATAATATAATCAAGCACTAAATATCTAAACTTAACGAGTCGAGACCTCCATTGCTGCCCTGCACAGGGCTAAGCAGAACCTACTTGATCACAGTAGAGCGCAGGAATCCACCGAACAGCTGCGCATAAAAGAAAAGTCAAAGCCAACCTGACCAAGTGTGACCTAACCGAACGTAACATGACTCAAGCTATAGTACCACGTCCGCTATTGCTGGTTCATCCATTGAGTCGAGCAGAGTATAGTAGAGCTACGCAGTGCGTACAAATCCACCGCATGGCAGCCTATAGGACACAAGTCGACTCTTACATATCCTAATCTATACAAACGCCATGGTAGCAAACGCGAGAAAGCTTAACCATACCTGACAAGACCAACATTGTTGGCCTCCCCAGATGCAGAGTATACTAGAGCGCAGAAGAGCGCAGAAGGCCTCAAAATAGCGCTGTATAATCCAAAAGTCAAAGATATCCTAACCTATCCCAGGCTAGACTACCCTAACCGTGCGAGACATAGCTAAAGCTGAAGGGCCGATACCGCTATTGCTGGCCACCCTAGAGCCACTCAGAGCATATAAGAGCACAACAGAGATCTGAGACTAAGAGCGGTGTATATCTCAAAAGTCAAAGCTATACTATACTATCATAACAAAACGTAACATATCCGCACGTAGCCTAGCAAAACATAACGTCCCGTGTCCACCGTTGCTGGTCTGCCCTGGGTCGTGCAGTGTACAGTAGGGAAATGTAGAGCGTAGAAATCCACCGTATGGCGCTGCATAGAACAAAAGTCAAATCCATCCTCTCCTTACATGTCCAAACGTAATATAAACATACGTAGCATAGCATAACCTATTGTGCCGAGAATACCATTCCTAGCCTCCCCACAGCCGAGCATAGCATATTAGGGCAACATAGAGCGCAGAAATCCACCGAATAGCGGTGTATGCCGCTAAAGACAAACCTATCATGTCCTCACCAAGCCACACGTAGCATAACCCTACGTACCATAGCTCAACCTAATGTCCCGTGACTACCGTTTCTGGCCTCCCCAGAAGCATGCAGGGCATATTGGAGCATTGTAAAGCGCACAAAACTGCGGAATAGCGATGTATAGAGCAAAAGTCAAAGCAACGCTTCCCCAACCCAACCAAACGTAACATCACCGAACGTAGTCTAACTCAATCTAATGTGCCGAGACCTCTATTGCTGACCTTCCTTGCGCCAAGCTCACCATACTAGATCACAGTAGAGAACAGGAATTCAACGAAGAGCAGTGTACAGCACAAAAGTCAAAGCTGTCTGTGCCTAACCTAACCAAACGTAACATAGCCAATCGAATGCCTACTAAACCTAACGTGCCTAGAACGCTATTGCTTACCTCCCCGGAGCTAAGCAGATTATGCTAGAGCACAGTAGAGCGCAGAAGTGCGCCGCATTGCTGTGTATTACACAAGAGTCATACCTATCCTGTCCTAACGTAAACAACCGTAACGTAGCCAAACCTAACCTAACGCTACCTATCCTGCCGCGATCACTAATGCTGGGCTCCCCGGAGCCGAAGAGGACGTAGTAGAGGAGAGCATATCGCAGAAATCCATAGAATAGCAGAGGATAGAAGAAAAGGGAAAAATATCCTAACCTAACCCAAACTAACGTAACCTAACCAAACGTAGCCTAACGCAAACTATCGTGCCGCGAACACTATTGCTGGGCTCCGCAGTACCGAGACGGACATATTATATGAGAGTAGAGCACAGAAATCCATAATCGCAATGTATAGTAGAAAAGTCAGCGCTATCCAAACCTAACCGAAACCAACATAACCTAACCGAAAGTAGCCTACCTTATCATACGATGACGTGACCACTATTGCTGGCCTACCCAGGCCAAGCAGAAACTTCTAGAGCACAGTAGAGCGCGAGAATGCAATGAAAGCTACGGCTAGCTAAAAAGGCTATGCTATCCAGGCCTATCCCGTCCTAACGTAACCTAAACAAACGTAGCCTAAATAAACATAAAGGGCCGCAACCTCTACTGTTGGGATCCCGGTAGTCGGACAGAACGTAGCAAAGAAGGGTAGGGCTCAGCAATCCACAGAATCGCAGTGTACAGCAGAAAGGTCGAAAAAAGCCAAACCTGACCCAAACAATCGCAACCTAGCCAAACGTAGCCTAGATCAACATAACGTGCCGCGACCGGTATTGCTGGTCTAGCCAGATCCAAGCAGAATATTATACAGCACAGTAGAACGCAGAAATGCGCCGAATATCAGTCCGGCCGGAAAGTCAATGCTATCTTAGACGAACTTACCGCACCTTAACCAAACCAAACAAACCGCACTATACCTAGCGTGCCGAAACCACCATTGCTGGCCTCGCTGGAGACAAGCAGAAGACTTTAGAGCGCAGTAGAGCGCAGAAGTCCACAGCATTGCAGTGTATAGCACAAAAGTCGAAGATATCCTAACATAACCTGACCTAACCGATCCTACTCTAACGCAGCCTATCGCATCATTAGGTGCCGAGACTACAACTGCTAGCATACCCAGATCCAATCAGAACACCATAGCGCACAGAAGAGCGCAGCAATGCTTCTAATAGCTGTGTGTGCCAAAGAAGTCTAAGCTACCCTATCCTAACATAGGATAGGGAGGCCAGTAGTAGTGGCCGCGGCACGATAGTCTCAGTTAGGTTACGTTTGGCTATGCTGCGATTGATTACGTTTGGGTAGAATACCTGTGCCTTTTGCGTTGTGCACTACTATTCGGTGGATTTCTGCGTTCTACTCTGCTCTAATATGCTCGGCACGGCTCTATGGAGGCCAGCAATTGCAGGCTCGGCACATTAGGGTGGGCCATGTTACGTTTGGTTACGTTATGCTTGGTTAGGTTAGGACATGGTAGCCTTGATGTTTGTGTTGTTCACTGCTATTTAGTGAATTTCTGTGGTCTACTGTGCTCCAATGTGATCAGGATGGCTCTGGGAAGGTCGCCGATTATGGTTTCGGCACGTTCTGTTTAGTTATGCTGCGATTGGTTAGGTAAGGTTTGGTAAGGTTACGTTAGGTTATCTTCGAGTTTTGCGGTTTACACTGCAATGCGATCGATTTGTACGCCCTACTGTGCTCTAGTATGTTCTGTTTATCTCTGCGGGGGCCAGAAATAGTGGTCTCGGCAAGTTAGGTTGTGATAGGTTACGTTTGGCTCTGTTACGTTTGGCTAAGTTAGGAGATGATAGCATTGACTTTTGAGCTTTACACAGTTAACCGGTGGATTCCTGTTTTCTACTGTGCGATAAGTTCTGCTTGGCCCCGGTGAGCCCAACAACATTTGTCGCGGGACGTTATGTTGTGCTATTCTTCGTTTGGTTATGCTATGTTCGTTTATGTTATTTCTGGATAGCTTTGTCTTTTCTGCCATACACTGCGATTCTATTGATCTCTGCGCTCTACTGCCCACTAATATACTCTGCTCGGCTCTGGGGAGGCCAGCAATAGATGTCGCGCCACGTTAGGTTGAGTTAGGTTACGTTTGGTTATGCTACGTTTGGTTGGGTTAGGAGAGGGTAGCGTTGAGTTTTGGTCGACACACTGCTATTCGGCGCATTTCTGCACTGTACTGTGCTTCAGTATGCTCAGCTTGACAAAGGGATGGTTAGCAATGTCGGCCTCGGCACGTTATGTTGTGCTAGGTTACGCTCGGTTAGGTTATGTGAGGCTAAGTTTGGATAGGGCAGCATTTGCTCTAATGCTATGCGCTCCTTTTCGGTGAATTTCTGTACTCTACTGTGTTCTAGTATGTTCTTCATGGACCTGCGGGTTCCAGCAATAGCGGTCGTGGCACGGAAGGTTGTGTTAGGCTACGTTTGGTAATGCCACGTCTGGTTAGGTTAGGATAGGTTTGTTTTGACTTTTCCGTTTTACACCGCTATTCTGTGGATTTTACTCTCTACATTGCTCTAGTATGCTACGCTTGTTTCAGGAGAGGCAAACAATAGTATACTCGGCACGTTACGTTTAGTTATGCTACGTTCGGTTAGGTTAGGTTAGCACAGGATAGTTTAGAATGTCTATTCCTTTTGCGTTCTAGACTGCAATTCGGCGGATTACAGCGATCTACTGTGCTCTAATATATGCTGCTTGGCTCTGGGGAGGCAAGCAATAGTGGACGCTGCATGTTAGTAAGTGCTAGGTTACGTTTGGTTAGGTTAGATTTGGTTAGGTCTGGTTATGAAGGCTTCGGCCTTTGTGCGGTGCAAGGCTACTCGATGTATTCCTGCGCTTTACAGTGCTCCAGCATGTTCCGCTTGGCACCGGGTAGGCCAGCAATAGTGGCCTCGGCTCGATAGGTTTAGATAGTCTACGTGTGGCTTAGAATGGTCAAGGCTTGGTTAGGATAACCTAGAGTTTTGTGCTATACGCCGCTATTCGGTGGATACCTGCTCTCTACTGTGCTGTAGTATATTCTGCTTGGATCTGGGGTGGCCAGCTGCAGTGGTCTCGGCACGTAAGGTTATGCTAGTTTGCGTTTGGTTATGTTACGTTTGGATAGGTTAGGACATGGTGCATTTGACTTTTGTGCTGTACACTGTTATTCGGTGGATTTCCACGCTCTACGTCGCTGTACTATATTGTTGAGACCAGTTGTTGGGGTCTCTGACCGTACGTGTCAGTTATTCTACGTTTGGCTTTGTTAGGTTAGGCCATGTTAGGTTCGGACAGATATGATTTTCGTGGTATACGCCGATATTCGGTGGATTTCTACGCTCTACTCTGCTCGACTGTACTCTGCTTGGCCCTGGGGAGTCCACAAATAGTGGTCGCGGCACGTAGTGTTGAGTTATGCTATGATGGATAAGTTCTGTTCGTGTGGTTTAAGACAGGTAAACATAGACATTTCTGGCGCACACCGCGGTACTAGGGATTTATGCGTCCTACGATCCGCATATATGTTCTGTTTGGCTCTGGGGAGGCCAGCAATAGTGGCCGCAGCACGTTAGAGTGTGTTATGTCACGCTTGGTTATTTAACGATAAACTAGGTTATTATAGGAAATCTTTGACCTTTGCGCTATACAATGCTATTTGTTGGATTTCTGCGATGTACTACGCTCTAACATTTCTTGCTTGGCACTGGGGATGCCGTCAATGGTGGTCTCTGCACGTTGGGTTGAGTTACGTTACGCTTGGTTATGTGACGGTTGGTTATCAAAGGATAGGATATCTTTGACTTCCGTGCTATACACTGCCGTTCTATGGACTTCTGCGCCATACTCTTCTCTAATATGCTCTGCTTGACTCTGGGGAGGGCAGCAGTATACGACTTGCACGTTGGCTTGCTTTAGGGTACGTTTGGTTACGTAGCGTTTTGTTATGTATGGAGATGGTTGCTTCGAGTTTTGTCCTACACTCCGCCTTACAGGGGGTTCCTGCGTTCTACTTTGCTCTAGAAACTTCCGTTTCGCTCTGGGGATGCCAGCGATAGTGGTCTCGTCACTTTAATCTGAGTTAGGTTACGTTTGGTTTGGTTAGGTTATGCTAAGATTGGTAACGGTAGTACTGTCCTTCGCAATTTACACTGTTATTCGGGGGATTTTTACGCTCTGCAGTGCTCTAATATATTCTGATTGTCCCTGGGGAGGCCAGCAATAGTCGTCTCGGTACGCTCGGTTGGGTTATGTTACGTTCGGATATGTGAAGATTGGTTAAGTTAGGATAGGATGTAACAGTCTTTCACAATATACTCCGCTGTTCGATGGACTTCTGCGTTCTGCTGCACACCAATATTTTCTGCTTCGCTCTGTGGAGGCCAGCAATATTAGTCTCAGCACGTCGGGTTGAGCTGTGTAACGCTTGGCTTCGATAAGTATGGACTGGTTGCGATGGAATAGCCCAGAGCGTTGTGCTATACCCCGATATTCGGTGGATTTTTGCGATCTACTGAGCTCTAATATTTCTGGTGACCAGCAATATGTGTTGTGGCACGATATGAGGAATTGGGTTACGTTCGGTTGCGTTACGTTTTGGCCATGTTAGGGTAGGGTAGCTTTGTCCTTTGTGCTATGCACTGCTACTCTGTGGATATTTGCGCTCTACAGTGTTCTAACATACTCTGCTCTGCCCTGGAGATGCAAGTAGTAATTTTCTCTGCTCGTTAGCCTGAACCAGGCTGCGTTTTGTTAGGTTACGTCTACTTGGGTTAAGTCTGAGTAGCTCTGACATTCGCGGTATACACTGCTATCCGCTGGAGTCCTGCGCTCCACTGTGCTCTAGTATACTCTGCTCGACACTGGAGAGGCTAGTAATAGTTGTTCCGGCACGTTAGGTTGAGTTACACTATGTTTGGATTGCTTATGTTAGGAACGTTTAGATTAGGATACGTTAGACTTTTGTGCTATACACTGCATTGCGGTGGACTTCCGCGCTCTGCTGTGCTGTAGCATATTCTTCTTGGCGCTGGGTAGGCAAGCAATAGTGGTCTCGGCACGTAAGGTTAAGTTGCGCTACGTTTGCCCTTGGTGCGTTTGGTGTGCCTAGGACATGATAGCTCAGACTTTTTTGCTATACACTGCTGTCCGCGGATTTCTGCGCTTTAATGTGTTATAGTATAATTTGATTGGCTTTGGGGAGGCCAGCAATACTGGTCTCGACACGTTAGGCTGTGTGATGGCACGTCTGCTAATGACACGTTCGGTTATGATAGGGCAGAGTGGCATAGGCTTTTGTGCCGTACACTGCTTTTCGTTGGATTTCTGCCATCTACTGTGCTCTTATATGTTCTGCTAGGCTCTGTGGTGGCCAGTAATGTTGGTCTCGGCACGTTAGCTTGATTTTGGTTGCGTTTCGTTAGGTTTGGTTAGGAATGTTTAGTCAGAGTCTCTTTATCTTTTGTGCTACTCGCTGCCATTCGGTGGATTTGTGTTCACCACATTGCTCTACTATGCTCTGCTCGAATCTGGGGAGGCGAGCAGTAGTTGTCGTGAAGCGTTAGGTTATGATGTGATATGTTTGGATAGGTTTGGTTATTTTATGCCCGGAGTGGCTAAGGGCAGCGATGACGCGCGCGTGCGACGTCGCCATGCCGCGGGTGAGGGAGCCACCTTCGCGGGGTGCAGTGCACTGGTGGTCGGCCGAAATCGCGCAGCTCCGGGAGCTTTGCGTTCTCGCCTTGCGCCAGTACACCCGGGCGCGTCGTTCACGACGCCCGGTGGCCGCCCGGGATATCGCGCGCCCCTCTTACTGGTACCGGTTTGCGGTAGGCGATCGCCGGAGGAAGATTGACAGAGCCAAAACTCGGCAATGGGACGAGATCCCCGCGACGCTCGAAAGCGATCTATGGGGACGCACCTATAAATTAGTAATGGAGAAGCTAAGGGCATGGGCGCCCCCCGTGACCGAGGGTATGAACCCCGAGCTCCTGCGACGTGTGATCGACACCCTCTTCCCGGTGCCGGCGGAGGATGGGGTGCAACCCGTTGCAGTGCGAGCGGAACTGATCGGATGGTCCGACGAGCTGGGTGTCTCGTGCGAGTAGTTGGGCCGTGCGGTCGTTAGGATGGCGGCGAGGAGCAGCGCACCCTGCCCGGACCGCATCCCAGGCCGAGCCTTTGCACTGGCTGTGGAGGCGTGGGGTGTCAGTTTGGGACGGCTGTTCTACAGTTGCCTCAGGACCGATCGCTTCCCGGCATATTGAAGGAGAGCCATGGTCGTGCTGATTGCGAAACCAGGGAAGCCGCCGGAGTCTCCGAAGGCATACCGGACGATATGCCTGCTCGACGAGGCGGGCAAACTCTTCGAGCGCCTTCTAGCTGCCCGCCTCCGAGAGCATTTCACGGACGTGTGTCCCGATCTCAGCCTCAGCCATTTCGGATTCCAGCAGGGTCCGTCAACGATCGACGCGATTCAGCGTGTTTGTACCCTTTCGGAGACTGCCGTTGACTGGGGCGGGGTGGTGCTGGCGGTCGGTGTGGGTATTGCCAAAGCCTTCAACACCATGCCCTGTGCCGCCATCCGGTATGCCCTGTTGTAACACAGGGTCCCCCAACACATGATGGCGGAGATCGGCGACTGTATGGCGGAGCGCTCGATCGAGTATCACGGGCGGTACCCGCCCGTCGTGCGGGCGACGGACTGCGGGGTTCCACAGCGATCGGTACTCGGGCCGATCCTCTGAGACCTCGTGTACGACGCCGTGTTGCGCACTCCCCTCCACCGGGGCCTAAGCCTGACGAGTTACGCCGACGACACGCTGGCGATGGCCGTCGGGTCGAATTGGGAGGAGGCCACACTGCGCGCGGAAAGCGGCGTGGCCCCCGTCGCGAATAGCATCCAGCGGCTGGGGCTGAGTATCTACACCGAGAATACCGTGGCAATGTGGCTTTGCCATCGGCACAGCGGGAAGCCGCCCAAGTCCCTGATGCGCGTGGGGAAGGTTGTGGTCATAGTGCAGGACCGGATGAAATACCTCTGTCTCGTTCTCGATAGCCACTAGAGGTTCGACGAGCATTTTCTCGCGCTAAACCCACGCCTGGAAGGTATGGCGTGGGCGCTGTGTTGCCTGCTACCCAACTTGGTAGGCCAGGCGGGAGGATGCGCCGCCTCTACACGGCAGTCGTTCGCTCGGTGGCACTTTACGGGGCTCCGACCTGGGCGAACGACCTGGTCGCTAGTAAGCGCAGTCTGGCGATTCTCCGGGGAGTCGCTCGCCGGATGGCGCACAGGCTCGTTCGCGGTTACCTTACGATATCCCAGGAGGCGGCGATGGTCCTGGCGGGTGCTCCGCCGTTCGCACTGCAAGCGGTGGGGGAGGCCCGTATCTACGGGCTCCTACACACTGGCGGCGGCGGTGCGCCTCAAGAAGTGGCCGTTTCATTGGGGCGAAGGGTACGAGATACCGTGATGACCTCCTCGGACAGCTCAGCTGATGAAGCCGAGTAGCCGGCGGCACCGGGAGATCGAATATGTGCTCCCCGTGCTGGGTGCATGGGGGCGCAGCGGCAGCCGGCTCACTTTCCGCCAGACACTGGTGCTAGCCGGGCACGGGTGCTTCGGTGAGTACCTGCGTCGTATCGGGCGAGAACGAGAGACGCGGTGTCATCACTGCTGGGAAGGGCGGGACACGGCGCAGCGCACGCTGGAGGAATGAACAGCTTAGGAGCGTGGAATGCGGTAGCCTCCTTCTTCGAGGCGGTTATGATACAGAAGGAGGCCGCGGAGAGAGCCCGCGAGCGGAGCGCGTGTTAGTTGCGTGTAGGGCGGCGGAGGCTGCAAGCGCAGGGCCAGGGGGCGCCGCGGGCCCTGCCGTATGCCTTAACGCGTCAGATCTCCGCCTTCGGGGGCGACCATGTACCTACGGCCGGGGAGACCGTGTCTCTCTGCTGTTGTAACCTAGGTCAGTGTGACCACGTGCCAGCGTGTGGGGGCCCGTCTGTTCGAGGGACATCGGTACGGGCGCGCGGTGTCCGCAGGGTTTGCGTGCGTTGCGATGCCGCAGTATGCGTGTTGTGTGTGCCTGTAATCGAACCGTCTCGCGCGCATGGACATGAAAGCTCCGGGTGCGGTTTCCCGTCGCGCTGGGAGGGAACTGCGGTTGCGTGTCGGGGGCGTCCTGGCAATAGCGTAGCCGCGAAGTCAAGGGAGCCCCGAAATGCGATGGACTGGACATCGTGGGGTTTCAGTCGGTAAAAATCACACATAACCCCGCCCCCTCAACATAGGTGGCCGGGTACCTTTGAAAGACTTCCGCCACGTGAAAAAAGCGAGGTTAAGATATGTTTGGTCAGGATAGCTTTGACTTTCGTGCTATGCACTATTATCCGGTGGATTCCTGTGACACACTGTGTCCTACACTATTCTGCTTGGCTGTGGGGTGTCCAGCAGCAGTGACAGCGGCATGATACATTGTACTATGCTACGCTCGGTTCGGTCAGGTTAGGTCGGGTTAGGTTAGGATATCTTCGGCTTTAGTGCTTTTCACAGCAATGCGGTTGCTTTCTGCGTACTACTGTGATCTAGTACACTCAGCTTTCCTCTGTGCATGCCGGCAATGGTTGCCTCGTTATGTTAGGTTGATTTGGGTTACGTTTGGGTATGTTACGTTCGGGTATGTTAGGATATGCTACTTCGACTTTTATAATTTACACTGCTATTCCGTGGATTCCTGTGATCCGCTGCGCATTACTACAATATGCTTGGCTTTGGAGAGACCAACAATAGCGGTCCCGGCTCCTTAGGTTGAGTTAGGCTATGTTTGCTTATGATACGTTTGGTCATGCTAGGAGGGAATAGTATAGACTTTTGTGCCATACACTGCCATTCGGAGGATTTATGCGCTCTACATTCCTCTACTACAATCTACTAGGCCCTTGGAAGCAAGCAATGGATTTCGTGGCACATTAGGTTGTGTTAGGTTATATTCGGTTAATATAGGTTATGTTCTGCTTCGTCGGGATAGCTTTTGCTTTCGTGCTGTACACTGCTATCCAGAGGATTTCCGCGCTCGACTGTGCTCTACTATACTCTGCTTGGCCCAGGGTCGTCCAGCAATAATGGTCGCGGCACGTTATGTTGGGTTAGGCTACGTTTGGTTGGGTTATGTCAGCTTGGGTTAGTTACGGATAACTATGACTTTTATGCAATATACCGCGATTCTATGGATTTCTGCGCTCAGCAGTCTTCTAATATTCTCTGCTCGACTCTTGGGAGACCAGCAATTGTGAGAGCGGTGCGTTAGGTTGTGTTACGTTACCTATCGTTCTGATAAGTTTGGATATATAAGGATTGGGTAGCCATGACTTTTGTGCTATACACTGCTATTCGGAGGGTAGCTGCTCTCTACTGTGGACGAGCATATTCTGCCTTGCTCTGGGGAGGCCAGAAATATTGGTCTCGTCACGCTACTTTGAACTACACAACGTAGTGGTAGGTTAGGTTAGGAAGAGTTAGGTCAGGGTGTCCTTCACCTTTGTGCTATGCACTTCAATGCTGTGGATTTCTGCTCTCTACTGTGCTCTAGTATATTCTGCTTGGCTATGGGGATGCTAGCAGTATTGGTCTCGGCACACTAATCTGAGATATGTTGCGCTTAGTTATGTTACGTTTGGTCTGGGTAAGAGAGGATAACATTGACTTTTGCGCTATATACCGCTATTCGGTGAACTTCTGTGCAATATCGTGCTCTAGTATGCTCTTCTTGCCTCCTGGGATGCCAGCAATTGTGGCCTCGGCGGGTTAGGCAGAGTTAGTCTACGTTTGGGAATGTTACGTTCGTTTCGGTTAGGTTTGGATTCCTTTGACTCTCTCGGCATAGACAGTTGTTCGGTGGATTCCTGCGCTCTGCTGCGTTCTACTATACTCTTCTCGACCCTTGGGATGCCAGCAATAGTGGTCGCAGCAAGATATGTTTTGGTAGGATACGTTTAGGTATGTTGCGATTTCTAGGTTAGGAGAGGGTAGCTGTGTCTTTTATGATAGGCACTGCTATTAGGTGGATTTCGGCGCTCCGCCATCATTTGATATGTTCAGCCTGACTCTGGGAAAACCAGCAATTGTTATCTCGGCACGATATGTTGGGCCAATCTACGTTCGGTTGGACTACGTTATGTCAGGTTAGGCCAAAATGTCTTCTACTTTTGTGCTTTACACTGCAGTGCGGCGGGTTTCGGCCCTCTACTGTGCCCGAGTACATTCTAGTTGGCTCCGCCGAGTACAGCAATAGTAGTCTAGTCACGCTGGGTGGAGTTATGTTACGTGTGGTTATGTTATGTTTGGTTATGTTGGGACAGGACAGCTTTCACTTTTGTGCCATACACTGCTGTTCGCTGCATTTGTGCGCTATGCTGCAACCTAATATGCTCTGCTCGACTCGGGGGTGGCCAGAAATAGTGGTCAGGCACGTTAGACCGAGTTACGTTACGCTTGGTATGGTTAGGTTTGTTTGGGTCTTGCTACGATAGCTTCGACTTTTCTGATATATACTGACATTACATGGGATTCTGCGCTCTACTCTTCTCTAATATGTTCAGCTTGGCGATGGGGAGGCCAACAATAGTGGTCTAGGCACTTTAGATCGGATTTGCTTGCGTTTGGTCATCTTACGTTTGGCTTGGTTAGGATAGGACAACTTTGACTTTTATGACATACACTGCTACTCGGTGGATTTCTGCGCTCTACATTGCTCTCCTAAAATCTATTGGACTCTGAGGTGGCTAGCAGAAGTGGTTGGGACACGACAAGTTTGCTATTTTACGTTTGGTTAGGATATGATTGGCATAGTTTGGTCATGATGGTTTCGACTTTTGCAATATACACTGCTATTAGTCGTATTTTTTTTTGAGTTAGGCTATGTTTGCTTATGATACGTTTGGTCATGCTAGGCGGGAATAGTATAGACTTTTGTGCCATACACTGCCATTCGGAGGATTTATGCGCTCTACATTCCTCTACTACAATCTACTAGGCTCTTGGAAGCAAGCAATGGATTTCGTGGCACATTAGGTTGTGTTAGGTTATATTCGGTTAATATAGGTTATGTTCTGCTTCGTCGGGATAGCTTTTGCTTTCGTGCTGTACACTGCTATCCAGAGGATTTCCGCGCTCGACTGTGCTCTACTATACTCTGCTTGGCCCAGGGTCGTCCAGCAATAATGGTCGCGGCACGTTATGTTGGGTTAGGCTACGTTTGGTTGGGTTATGTCAGCTTGGGTTAGTTACGGATAACTATGACTTTTATGCAATATACCGCGATTCTATGGATTTCTGCGCTCAGCAGTCTTCTAATATTCTCTGCTCGACTCTTGGGAGACCAGCAATTGTGAGAGCGGTGCGTTAGGTTGTGTTACGTTACCTATCGTTCTGATAAGTTTGGATATATAAGGATAGGGTAGCCATGACTTTTGTGCTATACACTGCTATTCGGAGGGTAGCTGCTCTCTACTGTGGACGAGCATATTCTGCCTTGCTCTGGGGAGGCCAGAAATATTGGTCTCGTCACGCTACTTTGAACTACACAACGTAGTGGTAGGTTAGGTTAGGAAGAGTTAGGTCAGGGTGTCCTTCACCTTTGTGCTATGCACTTCAATGCTGTGGATTTCTGCTCTCTACTGTGCTCTAGTATATTCTGCTTGGCTATGGGGATGCTAGCAGTATTGGTCTCGGCACACTAATCTGAGATATGTTGCGCTTAGTTATGTTACGTTTGGTCTGGGTAAGAGAGGATAACATTGACTTTTGCGCTATATACCGCTATTCGGTGAACTTCTGTGCAATATCGTGCTCTAGTATGCTCTTCTTGCCTCCTGGGATGCCAGCAATTGTGGCCTCGGCGGGTTAGGCAGAGTTAGTCTACGTTTGGGAATGTTACGTTCGTTTCGGTTAGGTTTGGATTCCTTTGACTCTCTCGGCATAGACAGTTGTTCGGTGGATTCCTGCGCTCTGCTGCGTTCTACTATACTCTTCTCGACCCTTGGGATGCCAGCAATAGTGGTCGCAGCAAGATATGTTTTGGTAGGATACGTTTAGGTATGTTGCGATTTCTAGGTTAGGAGAGGGTAGCTGTGTCTTTTATGATAGGCACTGCTATTAGGTGGATTTCGGCGCTCCGCCATCATTTGATATGTTCAGCCTGACTCTGGGAAAACCAGCAATTGTTATCTCGGCACGATATGTTGGGCCAATCTACGTTCGGTTGGACTACGTTATGTCAGGTTAGGCCAGAATGTCTTCTACTTTTGTGCTTTACACTGCAGTGCGGCGGGTTTCGGCGCTCTACTGTGCCCGAGTACATTCTAGTTGGCTCCGCCGAGTACAGCAATAGTAGTCTAGTCACGCTAGGTGGAGTTATGTTACGTGTGGTTATGTTATGTTTGGTTATGTTGGGACAGGACAGCTTTCACTTTTGTGCCATACACTGCTGTTCGCTGCATTTGTGCGCTATGCTGCAACCTAATATGCTCTGCTCGACTCGGGGGTGGCCAGAAATAGTGGTCAGGCACGTTAGACCGAGTTACGTTACGCTTGGTATGGTTAGGTTTGTTTGGGTCTTGCTACGATAGCTTCGACTTTTCTGATATATACTGACATTACATGGGATTCTGCGCTCTACTCTTCTCTAATATGTTCAGCTTGGCGATGGGGAGGCCAACAATAGTGGTCTAGGCACTTTAGATCGGATTTGCTTGCGTTTGGTCATCTTACGTTTGGCTTGGTTAGGATAGGACAACTTTGACTTTTATGACATACACTGCTACTCGGTGGATTTCTGCGCTCTACATTGCTCTCCTAAAATCTATTGGACTCTGAGGTGGCTAGCAGAAGTGGTTGGGACACGACAAGTTTGCTATTTTACGTTTGGTTAGGATATGATTGGCATAGTTTGGTCATGATGGTTTCGACTTTTGCGATATACACTGCTGTTAGTCGTATTTCTGTGTTCTTCCGTGCGCTAATACGCTCTGTTTGGCTATGAGGAGGCTAGCAACAGATGTCTCGGCACGTTAGGCTTTACAATGGAACGTTAAGTTGGGATAGGTTGCAACAGATGTCTCGGCACGTTAGGCTTTGCAATGTAACGTTTGGTTACGTTAAGTTGGGATAGATTAGGAGATGGCAGCTACGACTTTTGAGATAGACACTGCTATTCGGTGGACTACTACGCTCTACATTGAACTACTACACTCTGCTCTGCTCTGTGGAGCCCAGAAGTGGTGGTCTCCGCCCGTTGGGTTGAGCGAAGCTACGTTCTTTGGCTTATGATGGTCTGTGTTATGCTTTGATAGCCACCTCTTTCGTGGTATACACTGCTATTTTGTGGATTTCTGCGCTCAACTGTCTTCTAGCTTGTTCTGTTTGGCCCTGGAGAGACCAGCAATGGTGGTCTAGACTGGTTATATTGTGGTACGCTACGTTCGGTTGGGCCACGATCGGTCAGGGTAGTATAGGATATCTCTGACTTTTGTGCTATACACTGCTATTCGGTTGCTTCCTGCCATCTACTGTTCTCTAATATCCTCTGCTTGGCTCCAGGGATGCCAGCAATTGCGGTCTCGACCCGTTTGTTTGAGTCAGAATACGTTTGGTCGGGTTAAATTTGTTTGGGTTAGCTGTGGATAGCTTTGTCTTTCGTGGTATACACTGCTATTGGTTGGAATACTTCGATATACATTCTTCTACCTTGCCCTGCTTGACTCTGGGTTGGAAAGCAATAGTGGTCGTGGCACGTTATGAAGAGTTGTGCTACGTTCACTCAAGTTAGGGCAGGTTATGCTAGGAAGTCTTTCACTTTGTGTTTTACATTCCAATGCGGTGGACTACTGCGCTCTACTGTGCTCTAGTATATTCTGCTTGTCTCTGGGGTGGAGAGCAATTTCGGCCTCGCCACGTATGGTTGAGTTATACTACGTTTGGTTCGGTTATTTTGCTTGGGTTAGGTTTCGATACCTTTGACTTCTCTGCTATGCACTGCTATTGTACGTATTTCTGGGAGCAACTCTCGTCTAATATGCTCTACTCGGCTCTGGGATCGCCAGCAGTAGTTGTCGCGGCACGTTGGATTGACTTAAGTTACGTTTGGTTATGTTACGATTGGTTATGTTTGGTTAGAATAGCTACGACTCTTGTGCAATACACTGCTATTCGTACTATTTCAGCGTTCTACGTTGCACTGCTATACTCTGCTTAGCTATCGTGAGGACAGCAATGGCGTTCGTGGCACGTCAATATGGGTTAAGTTACGTCCGCTTATGTTACGTTTGGTCCGGTTAGGCTAGGATATCTTTGACATTTGTGCTACACTCTGCCAGTCCATGGACTTCTGCGCTGCTCTGTCCTAATATGTTCTGCCAGCAGGGTGGCCAGCAAATGTAGCGTACGCGTGTTAGTTTTGGATATGTCGCGTGTGGTTCTGTTAGGTTACTACAGGTTAGGTTAGGATAGATTCGACATTTGTAGTTTACACTTCAATGCGTCCGACTACTTCTCTCTGAAGCGCTCTATTTTATTCAGCTTAACTCTGTGTAGTCGTGTAATTGCGTTCTCGACACGTTAGGTTAAGTTAGGTTACGTATTGATAGGTTAGTATTGGTTAGTCTAGGAGAGGACAGATCTGACTTTTGCACTATACACTGCTATTCGTCGGATTTCTGCACTCTACTATGCCCAAGTATATTCTGGTTGGCTCTGGGGATGTTAGCAATAGTGATCTAGGCATGTTAGTTTGAGTTAGGTTACGTTCGTTTATGTTACGTTTGGTTATGTTAGACTAGGACAGCTTTCACCTTTGTGCTATGCACTGCCTTTCCGCCGTCTTCTGTGCTCTACTGTGATCTAATATGCTCCGCTTTGCTCTGGCGAGGCTGGAAATACTGGCCGCGGCGCGTTATATTTTGTTACGTTACGCTGGGTCTGTTTCTGCTTGCTTCGGTTATGTTACTATATCTTTGACTTCTGCCCTGCACACTGTAATGCGGTGGACTTCTGCGCTCTACTGTGCTCTACTATATTCTGAACGGCTCTGGGGTGTCCAGCAATGACGGTCGCGGCTCGCCATGTTAAGTTGGGCTTCGTTTGGTTCGGTCACATTTTTTGGGTTAGGTATGTGTAGCTATGACTTTTCTGTTGTACACTGCGATTCTATGGATTCCTGCCCTCTTCGCTCCGCTAATATGTTCAGCTTGGCCCTGGGAGGACCGGTAATAATGGTATCCGCTGGTTACGTTGAGTTATACTACGTTCGGGTAGGTTAGGTTTGATCAGTTTGGGTTAGGATACCTTTGACTTTTTTGCTATTCACTGCATCGCTGCGGATTTCTGTGATATACTGTGCTGCAGAATGTTCTGCTTGGCTCTGCGGAAGTCAGCAGTAGCGGCGTAGGGCGGTTAGACGTAGTTAGGTTACGTATGTTTATGCTATGTTTTGTTACGTTAGGCAAGGACAGCTTTGACTTTCGCGCTATACGCTGCAATGCGGCATATTTCTGCGCTCTACTGTGCTCTAGTATCTTTTGGTTGGCTCTGTGGTAGTCAGCAATAGTAGTCTGGGCACGTTAGGTAGGGTTAGGATACATTTGGTCATGTTACGTTTTGTTATGTTAGATTAGGGTTGCTTTGAGCTTTGCCTTATAAACTGCTGATCTGTAGGCATCTGCGCTCTACTGCGTTCGAATATGATCTGCATGGCTCTAAGGAGACCAGGAATAGTGGTCTCAGCATGTAAGGTATATTTATGCTGCGTTTGGTTATGTTATGTTTGGTCAGATTAGGTTAGGATATATTTGACTACTATGCTATGTGCTTCTATTTGGAGGCTCCCTTGCGCTCTACTGTGCTCTAGTATATTCTGCTTCGCTCTGGAGATCACAGTAACAGCGGTCTCCGCACGTTCGTTTATGTTAGGATAGGTTTGAGTATATTACGTTTGGAAAAGCTGGTACAGGTTAGCTATGGCTTTTGAGCTTAACACTGCTAATCGGTTGATTTCTTTGTTCCACGTAGCTCTGCTATACTCTGCTCGGCTCTGGGGAGGCCAGCAATAGTGATCGTGGCACAAGAGTTTGAGCTTTGTTACATTTGTTCAGGTTAGGTTACGTTAGGGTAGGAGAGGATAGCTTTGACTTTTGAGCTGTACACTGCTTTTCGGTGAATTCCTGCGCCCTACTGTGCACTAATATGCTCTGCTTGTCTCTGGAGGGGAGGCAGCGGTACTGGTCTCGGCACGTTAGGTTGAGTTATGTTACGTTTGGTTAGGTTATGTTTGTTTGTGTTACGTCTGGGCGGCTTTGACTTTCTTGGCGTAGACTGTTATTCGGTGGGTTTCTGCGCTCTACTATGCTCTATTATATTCTGCTGTACCCTGTGGAGGCCAGCAATTGTGGTCGCTGCACCTTCGTATGTGTTAGGATACGTTTGGTTGTGTTACGATTACTTACGTTAGGAGAGGATAGCTTTGACTTTTGTGATATGCACTGCTATTCGGCGGACATCTGCGCTCACTGTGACCTGACTTGTTCAGCTTGGCTCTGGGAAAGGCAGCAATAGCGGTCATGGCACCTTATGCTGAGAGGGACTACGTTTGGCTGTGTCAGGTTAGGTCAGGTTAGATTAGGATGTCTTTGTCTTTTGTGCTTCACACTGAAACGCCGCGTACTTATGTGCTCCAATGTGCTCCACTATAGTCCGCTTGCTTCTGCGGAGGTCAGTAATACTGGCGCATGTCGGTTAGGAGTAGTTATGATACCTTCCGTTATATAATGTTTGGTCAGGTTAGGATAGGGTGTCCATGACTTTAGTGCTATTCACTGCTATTCGGGGCAATACACGTCGCGGCGATTTATGTTTTGTTAGGTTACGTTTGGGTATGCTAAGGTTGGTTCGGTTAGGAAGGGCTGCCGTGACTTATGTTGTATACACTAACTTTCGACGTGTTTCTGCACTCTACTGTCCTCTAATATGTTCACCTTTGCTCCGGGAAGGGCAGAAATAGTGGTATCGGCTCATATTGTTGAGTTATGCTTCGATTGGTTAGGATTGATGTGGTCTGGTTAGGTTAGGGTATCTCAGACTGTTGCTGCTTACACTGCATTGAGGCTGCTTTCTGCACCCTACTGTGCTCTAGTATATTCTGATAGGATCTGCGGAGGTCAGCAATATTGGTCTAGCCACGTTAGGTTGAGTTAGCTTTCGTTAGGTTTGGTTTGGACATGATGGACGTGAATTCTGTGCTGTACACAGCTCTTCGTTGGATTTCTGAGCTCCGCTTTGCTATGATGCTCTCTGCTTGGCTCTGGGGTGCCAGCAATATCTGTCTCGGCACGTCAGTATGTGTTAGGTTACGTTTGGTTGGAATATGTTGGCTTGGGCTGGGCTAGTATAGCTCTGACTCTCGTGGTGCACACTGTCATTCGGCGAATTTCTACGCTCTGCAGTTCTCTACTGTAATCTGCTGAACACTGTGCAGGCCAGTAATAGTGGTCGCTCCACGTCAGGTTCTGATATGTTACGTCTGGTTATATCAGGTTTGGCTATGTTAGGACAGGGTAGCATTGAATTTTGTGCTATACACTGCTTTTCAGTTGATTTCTTCGCTCTACGTTGCTCTACTATACTCTGCTCATCTCTGGGATGCCAGCAATGGTAGTCGTTGCACGACAGGTTGGGATACTTCACGTTCGGTAATGTTACGTTTGGTTAGGGTAGGAGAAGGTAGCCTTGTCTCTTCTGCTGTACACTCCTATTCGGTGGGTATCTGCACTCGACATTGCTCTACTATACTCTGCTCGACCCCGGGGTGGCCAGGAATAGTGTTCCTGACACGATAGTTTGGGTTAGGCTACGTTTGGTTAGGCTAGGTTGGGTTAGTCTTGGTTATGATGGTTCTGGTTTTTGTGCTATACACTGCTCTCCTTTTGATTTCCGCGCTCCACTGTGCACCAGTATGCTCTGCTTGGCTCTGGGGAGGCCAGAAGCAGTGGTCTCGGCTCGTTATGTAGAGTTAGCCAAAGTTTGGCTAGGTTGTGTTAGCTTGGATTAGCTCTTGATAGCTTTGACTTTCGTGGTATACACCATCGTTCGGTGGGTTTCAGCGCGCTACCATGCTCTGCTCGACTCTGGGAAGGCCAGAAATAGCAGCCGCCGTTACTTGGGTTTTGTTAGGATACGTTTGCGTACGCTGCGATAGGTTAGGTTTGCAACGGGTAGCTTCGAACTTTCTCCGCTACACTGAGTTTGTACTGATTTCTACGCCCTACTCTCCACCAATATGCTCTGCTTTACCCCATAGATGTCAGCAGTACTAGTGGCGGCACGTTAGGTTGTGTTAGATTACATTCGGTTATGTTATGTTTATTTGGGTTAGGTCTGAATAGCTTTGTCATTCTTGGCACGGACTGCTATTCGGAGGATTCCTGCGCTCTACTGTGCTCTACTACATTCAGCTTAGCCCTGGGGATGCAAGCTATATTGGTCTCGGCACCATAGGCTGAGTTAGGTTACGCTTTGTTAGTTCAGGTTTGGTTAATTGCGGAAAGTATAGCTTCCACTTTTGTGTTATACACTGCATTACGGTGGACTTCTGCGCCCTGCTATGCTCTAGTATATTCTGCTTGGCTCTGGTTCGTCCAGGAATAGTGGCGTCCGCAAGTTCGGTTGAGCTATGCTACGTTCGGTTTTGTTACGTTTCGAGATGTTAGGACAGGGTATAAAGTGCTATCCGCGGGTTGCAGCACTTTCCTGTGTTCTAATATTTCCTGCTAGGCTCCGGGTAGGCAGGCAATAGTGGTCTCGGCGTGTTAGGTTAAGCTGGGTTACGTTTGTTTAGATTAGGTTAGGTTAACCTCGGTCAGCTTAAGTTCGGCTTTCATGCTGTAAACTGCTATTCGGAGGATTTCTGCGCTCTATTGTGCCCTTCTTTATCCGGCTTAGCCATGGGAAGGCCAGCAATATAGGTCTCGACTCGTTAGGTTGTGTTAGGCTGCGTATGGTTAGCTTTGATTAGGTTAAATTCGGTGTAGCTATGACTTTCGTAGCGTACACTGATATTCGGTGGATTCCTGTGATCTACTGCGCTATGCTACATTCTGCTTGGATCAGGCTCGGCCAGAAGCAGCGGTCGCGGCATCTTATTTTGACAATGACCTAGAATAACATATCCTAACCAAACGTACCATATATCAACCCGACGTGCCGAGATCACTATTGCTGTCCTCCTCAGTGTCGAAGAGCGTATGAGATGGCAGTAGAGCGCAGAAATTACCAAATAGCGGTGTATGGCATAAAAGTCGATTCTGTCCTCCCGTAACTTAAACTAGCCTAACATGTCCAAACGTAACTTATCCCAACATTTCTTGCCACAACCACAATTGCTGGCCACCCCGGAGTCGAGCAGAATATAATAGAGCAACGTTGAGCGCAGGAGTCCTCCGAATAGCTGTGTAATGCTCAAAAGTCAAAGGTGTCCTCTCCTAACCTAACCGAACGTAATATAATCGAGCGTATCCTATCTTAGCCGAAAGTGCCGAGACCGCTATTACTGGAATCCACAGAGTCAAGCAGAGCATACTAGAGCTCGGGAGGGCGCAGAAACCCAACGAACAGCAGTGTATAGCACAAAAGTCAGAGCCATCATGACAAAACCTAGCCCAAACGACTATAATCAAGCGTACCATAACCCAAACTATCGTGCCACGACCACTATTGCTGGCCACCTCGGAGTCAAGCAGAGTGTAGTAGAGCAATGTAGAGAGCAGGAACACAACGAACAGCAGTTTATAGCACGAAAGTCAAAGCTACCCTGGTCTCACATGACCAAACATAACATAACCAAACGTAACCTAACCAAGCCTAACATGCCTAGACCACTATTGCCGACTTCCACAGAGCAAACCAGCATATACTAGAGCACAGTGTCGCGGAGAAATCAGAAGCATTGCAGTGTATGGCACAAAAGTCCAAGATATCATAACCAGACCTGACCGAAAGTAACCAAAACAAACGAAGCCTAATTCAACCTATCGTGGCTAGACCACAATTGCTGACATCCTCAGAACAAAGCAGATTATACTAGGGAACAGTAAAGCGCAGAGAGCCACCAAATAGTAGTGTATAGCAAAAAAGCCGAATATATCCTGACCTAACCTTACTTAACCTAACCTAACCAAACGTGGACTAACTAAACCTTACGAGCCACGACCACTATTGCTCGCCTGACCAGAGACGAGCAGAGTAGAGTAGAGCAACATAGAGCGCAGGAATCCACCGAAAGCAGCTTATAGCACAAAAGTCAAAGAAATCCAAACCGAGCCTTCCCCATCAGACCTAACGAAACGTAACCTTACACAACCAAAGGTGCCGAGACTACTATTGCTGTCCTCCACAAAGACAAGCAGAATATACTAGAGCACAGTACAGCGCAGAAATCCGCCGTATAGTTGTGTATAGTACGAAAGTCGAAGATAACCAGACCGAGCTTGACAAAACGTAACCAAACCAAACGTAACGTAACACAACCTAACGTGCCGAGAACACTATTGCTGCCTTCGCCAGAGACAAGCAGAAAATGTTGGAACACAGTAGGGCACTGATATCCGCCGATAGCAGTGAATAGCACAAAGTCTATACTGCCCTATCCTAATATCACTAAACGTAACATAACCAATCACGCCCAAGCTGAACCTAGCGTGCCGAGACCACTGAAGCTGGTCACCCCAGCGCCAAGCAAAATATACTACACCACAGCAGGACGCAGATATCCACTGCATTGCAATGTAGTTCACAGATCACGTAAATATCCTAACTGAGCCTTCCTATCCTAACCCCTCGGAACGTAACCTAATTCAATCTAACGTGTCGAGACCACCATTACTGGCCTCTCCAGAGTCAAGCGGAATGCAGTAAAGCACAGTAGGTCACAGAAATCCACCGGATAACATTGTACAGCACGAGAGTCAGAGCTATGCTAACCAAATATTGCCTAACCGGAACAAACCGAACGTATCAAAACTCAACCTAACGTGCCGCGACCGCTACTGCTGGCGTCCGCACAGACAAGCGGAATATGATAGAGCACAGTAGATCACTGAAGTCCATAGAATATTTGTGTTCAACACAAAAGATAAAGCTCTCCAGTCTAAACCAAATTAACTTAACATAACGAAACGTAATCTAACACAAATTAATCTCCCGCCACCAGAATTACTGGACTCCAAAGAGACAAGAAGAGCATAATGGAGGAGGGTAGAGCGCAGGAATCCATAGAATGGCAGTCTATAGCAGAAAAGTGGAAGTCATCCAAACCTTACCTAAGCTAACATAACATAACCAAACGAATCCCAACTCAAACTAGTGCGCCGAGACCTCTGTTACTGGCTGCCCTCGAGCCATGCAGAACCTACTAGTGCTCAATAGAGCGCAGATGTCCACAGCATTCCAGCGCACAGCCCAGAAGTCAGAGACAACATAACCTAAGCCAGACGGACATAACAACACCATACGTTCCATTACAGAACATAACGCGCCGCGGCCACTACTTCTGGCCTCCCCAAAACAAAGCAGGGCGTTCTTGATCACAGTAGTTCGCAGAAATCCACCGAATAGCAGTGTGTAGCGCAAAACTCAAAGCTATCGCAGCCTAATATGGCCAAACATAGCATAACCAAACGTAACCTAACCCAAAATTACGTGCCTAGAAAACTATTGCTGGCCTGCCAGGGCCAAGCAGGATACATCAGAGCACACTAGAGCGCAGAAGAACGCCGCATTGCTCCGTAAAGCACAATACTCGAAGATATCCTAACCTAACCTGACCTAGCGTAACCCAACCAAACGCAGCTTAACGCAGCGCAACGTGCTGAGACCACTACTTCTGGTACTCCCGGGGCCAAACAGAGCATACCAGAGCAGAGTAGAGGGCAGAAGCCCACCGAATAGCAGTGTACACCACGGAAGCGAATTCTATACCCTACAAACCTAGCCAATAGTAACATAACCAAGCGTAACCTAACACAACCTAAGGTGCCGCGACTGCTATTGCTGGCATTCCCAGAGTCGAGCAAAGCACAGTAGAGCGCAGAAATACAACGAATGACAGCGTGCACCACGAAAGTCATAGATATCCGAACCTAACCCAAACTATCATAACCAAGCCAAACGTTGCCTGAATCAACCTAACGTGCCTGGACAACTATTGCTGGTATTTCCGGAGCCAAGCGGACTATGTTAGAGGAGAGTGGAGAGCAGAAATCTATTGAATCGCTAAGTACAGCAGAAAGGTCAAAGCTATCCAAACCTAACCCAAGTAAGTATAACCTGACCAATCGTAGCATAACTCAACGTAACGAGCTGCGTCCATTATTGGTGGACGACCCAGGGCCAAGCAGAATGCAGTTGAGCACAGTATAGCGCAAAAATCCACAGAATGACAGTGCATACCACGAAGGTCAGAGCTGTCCTGACCTAACACAAAAAATCATAACCAAACCAACCAAGCCTGACACAAACTAGCGTGCCGAGGTCACCATTTCTGGGCACACCAGAGTCAAGGGGAGTGTGGCAGAGCAATGTAAAACGCAGAAATCCGCGGAATAGCTGTCTATAGCACAGAATTCAAAAATAAACGACCAAACTTAACCTAACCTAACATAACCAGGGTTAACATAACGCCACCTGACGTGTCGCGACCACTATCGCTGGCGTCCACAGGGACAAGCGGAATATGATAGAGCACAGTACGACCCAGATGTCCATGGAATAGAAGTGCTGAGCACAAGAGTCGAAGCTACCCTTACCAAACCCAAACTAACCTAACGCAACCAAACGTAACCCATCTCAACCTAGTGCGCTGCGACCAGTATTGCTGGCCCCAAAGGAGCCAAGCAGAGAAAAATATAGGAGCGCAGAGCGCAGAAAACCATAGGAAGGCCATGTATAGTCGAAAGTTCGAAGCGATCCATACCTAACCGTAGCTAACGTAACACACCCAAACGTAGCCTATCACATCCTTACTTGGCGAGAACATTATTACTTGGCTCCCCAGAACAAAGCAGAACATACTAGAGCACAGTTGAGCGCAGAAATCCACCGCATTTCTGAGCACATCGCTAAAGTCAAAGATATCCTATACTAACCCAAACCAGCCTAACCCAACCAAACGTAACATGACTCTAACTAACGCGCCGCGGCCACAGTTTCTGGCATGCCCAGAGCAATGCAGAGCATATCAGATCCCAGTAAAGCGCAGAAATCCACCGAATAATAGTCTATAGCAAAAAAGTCAAAGCTACACTTGCCTAACCTAAGCGAAGCATAGCCAAACGTAGCCTAACTCCACCCAGCCGCCCTACACCACTATTGTCTACTTTCCCAGTGCCAAGCAGAAAATACTGGAGCACAGTGGATCACTGAAATTCGCGGCGTTGTAGTTTAAAGCACAATATTCGGAGATAAACTAACCTAGCCTGACCCAACCTAATCAAAGCAAACGAGCCTAACACATCATAAGGTGCATAGACCACTGTTGTCGTCTTTCCCGGAGCCCAGCTGAAGATATCAGGCCGCAATGGAGCGCAGTATTACGACCGAATATCAGTGTATAGCACAAAAGTCAAAGCTACCCGCTCCTAACCTACCCAATCGTAACACAACTAACCATAACCTAATTCAACCTAACGTGCAGCAGCCTCTATTGCTGGCCTCCCCAGATTCCAGCAGAGTATAGTGGAGCACAGCAGTGAGCAGAACTCCACCGAAAGGCAGTCTATGCCAGGAAAGTCAAAGCTACACAGACCTAACCCAAACAAACGTAACCTTACCAAACGTAGCCTAATAAAACCTAACGTTGTCGAGACCACTATTTCTAGCCTCCACAGAGCAAAGCAGGGTATATTAGAGCGCAGTAGAGCGCAGAAATCCAACGTATAGCAATGAATAGCACAGAAGACAGAGTTGACTATCGTAACCTAGCCAAACGCGACATATCCAACCGAAGTATAACCCAGCCCAACATGTCCAGACCACTATTGCCGACATCGACAGAGACATGCAGAACGTACTAGGGCACAGGAGGCCGTAGAAATCGACCGCATTGCTGTAAACAGCACATAGGCCGCAGATATCCAGAGGTAAACTGACATATCCTAACATATCCAAACGTAGCATACCTCAACATAACGTGCAGCGACCACTGATCCTCGAATCCCCATAGCCAAGCAGAGTGTAGAAGAGCACAGTAGAACACAGAAATCCACCGAATAACAGTGTATAGTACAAAAGTCATAACTATTCTAACCAAACTTAACATAACCTTACCTAACCAAACGTAGCCTAGCACAACATAACGTGCCGCGACTATTGTTGGCCTACCCAGGGCCAAGCAGAATATAGTAGAGCAGAGTCGAAATCAGAAATCCAAGGAATGACAGTGTGTAGCACGAAAGTCAAAGCTGTCCTGTCCAAACGTAACCTTACCTAACCATACCGAACGTAACACAACTGAAGCTAGCGTGCCGCGGCCGCAATTTCCCGGCTTCACAGAGTGGCGCAATGTATAGTAAAGCAATGTAGAGCGTAGAAATCCGCCGAAATGCACTGTATAGAACAAAAGTAGAGGATATCCTAACCTAACCTTGCATGGCCAGACGTAACCATACGAAGCATATCCAAACATAACGTGCCGCGACCGATATTAGTAGCATTCGCAGAGCGAAGCAGCGCATATAAGAGCACATTTGTGCGCAGAAATTCGCCGAATATCTGTGTATAGCAGAAAGGTCAAAGTAGCCTAACTTAACATAGCCAAACTTAACCTAGCCTAACCTTACAAAGCGTAACCCAACAAAAGCTAACGTGCCGCGACCGGTATTGCTCGCCTCCCCAAAGTGGAGCAGAGCATAGTAGAGCAATGCAGAACGCAGAAATCCACTGAATAGCATTGAATAGCACAGAGGTCAATGTAGCCAATCCTAACCTTGTCAAATGTAATACGTGTAACCGGAGGCTAACCCAACCTTACATGACCGGACCACTATTGCAGGCCTCCACAGAGACATGCAGAATGAACCACAGCACAGTAGTGCTCAGAAATCCGCCGCATTGCAGTGAATTGCGCAAAAGTCAGATATATCCTACCCTAACCTGACCTAACCTGACGCAACCAAGCGTAGCATAGCTCAACGCAACGTGCCGCGACCAAAGCACATGGCCTCCCCGGAGCAAAGCGGAAACTAGTAGAGCGCAGCAGATCATAGAAATCCACCGAAAAGTAGAGTAAATCACAACAGCCAAAGTAGCCTCCCCTAACATAGCCAATCGTAGCATATCCAGACGAAGCATAGCTCAACCTAATATGACCAGACCGCTAATGCTGATATCCATATAGAAAATCAGAATGTACTAGGGCACAGTTGTGCGCAGAAATCCACCGCATTGTAGTGTACAGCACGAAGGCTGCAGATATCGTAACCCAACCCGTACTAACCTAACGTAACCGAAGGTAGCATAACTCAACATGACGTGGCGCGACTACCGCACCTGGAATCCCCAGAGTCAAGCGGAATGCAGTACAGCGCAGTAGATCACTGAAACTCAAAGAATAGCAGTGTAAATCACAAAATTCAAAGTAACATGTCCTAACCTAGCCAAACGTAACATATCCAAACGTAACCTAACTCAACCTAACAATGCGCGACAACTATAGCTGACCTCTGCAGAGACAAGTAGAGTGTACCAGTTCACAGTAGATCGCAGAAATACCCCGCAGTGCAGTGAATAGCACAAAAGTCGTAGATATTCTAACATGACCTGACCTAACCTAACCTAACCTAACGTAGCGTAACTCATCAGAGCCTGCCGCGACCACTGCTGCCGGAATCCACAGAGCCAAGCAGGATAAAGTAGAGCAGAGCAGATGGCAGGATCCCGCCGGAAAATGGTGTACAGCACTAAAGTCGAAGCCATCCTGCCAAGACATAAACAAACATAACATAATCACACGTAGTCTAACACAACATAACGTGCCGCGACTATTGCTGTCCTCCCCTGAGCCATGCAGAATGTAGAAGAGCAGAGTAGATCGCAGAAATACGCCGAACTTCAGTGTATAGCACGAAAGTAGAAGCGACACGAACCAAACGTAGCGCAGCCTAACCTAACCAATCGTAACGTTACTCCACCAAGCGTGCCGCGAACACTATTGCTCGCACCTCCACAGTCGAGCGCACTATAGTAGAGCAATGTAGAGCGCAGAAATACACCGAAAATCAGTGTATAGCGCAAAAGTCAAAGGTATCCTAACATATCCTGACTGAACCTAACCTAACCGAGCGTAGCATATTTCAATGTTACGTGCCATGGCCACTGCTGCTGGCCTCCCCTGTTCCAAGCGGTATCTCTCAGAGCTGAGTGAAACACGGAAATCCATCGGCTAACAGTGTATAGTACGAAAGTCATAGCTATCCTAACCAAACTTAACATAACCTTAAATAATCTAGCGTAATCTAACACAGCCCGACGTGCCGCGACCACCACTGATCACATCCGCAGAGTCGAGCAGAGTATAATACAGCAATGTAGAGCGCAGGAATCTTCCGAGTAGCAGTTTATGGCACAGAAGTCTGAGAAGTACCTAGCCGAGCCTTCTTAACCTAACCTGACGGAACGTAACATTACTCAACCTAACGTACCACGACCACTATTGCTGGCCACTCTAGGGTCGAGCAGAATTTACTAGACGACGTTGGGGCGCACAAGTACATATCGAGGTGTATAGCACAAAAACCACATCTATCCAGGCCTAACCCAAGCTAACATAATATAACCAAGCTTAGCATACCCCAACGTAACGTGCTGCGGCCGCTACTGCTGGCCTCACTAGGAAAAGGCAGAGAGTAGTAGAGCGCAGCCGAGCGCAGAAATCCACCGAACAACTGTATATAGCACGGAAGCCCAGGCTACCGTTACCGAAATTAACCCAACCTAAACTGGCCAACGCAACCTAACTCAACCTAACGCTGCGAGACAACTATTGCTGACATCTACACGGACAAGTAGAGTATACTGGAGCACAGTAGTTCGCCGAAATCCTCCGCATTGCAGTGAGTAGCGCAAAAGTCGATGGTATCATAACACAACATGACTTAACCTAACCTAAGCAAACGTAGCGTAACTCAACAGAGCGTGCCGCGACCACCGCTGCCGGACTCCTCAGAGCGAAGCAGGGAAGAGTAGAGCACAGTAGATCATAGGAACCCGCCGGATAAGAGTGCATAGCGCGAAAGTCGGGGCTACCATTACCAAACATAAACTACCATAACATAATCAAACGTAGCCTAGTTCAAAATAACGTGCCGCGACTATTGCGGTCCTCCGCTGAGCCATACATAACGCAGTAGAGCAGAGTATATCTCAGAAATACGCCAAACATCAGTGTATAGCACGGAAGTATAAGCGATACTAACCAAACGTAGCCTAGCCAAACCTAACCAGTCGTAACGTTACTCAACCTATCGTGCAGCGGACACTTTTGCTCTCATCTCCATAATTGAGCAGAGTATAGTAGGGCAATGTAGAGCGCAGAAATCTATCGAAAATCAGTGTACAGCACAAAAGTGGAAGGTATCCTAACATACCATGACTGAACCTAACCTAACCGAACGTAGCATAGTTCAACATTACGTGCCGCGCCCACTGCTCCTGGCTTTCCCTGCTCCAAGCCGCATGTATCATAGCATAGTAGAACTCTGAAATCCAACGGAATAACAGTGTACAGTACGAAAGTCATAGCTGTCCCAACCAAACTTAACATAACCTTCCCTAACCAAACTTAACCTAACACAACCTGACGTGCCGCGACCACCATAGGTCACATCCCCAGAATCGTGCCGAGTAAAATAGAGCAATTTAGAGAGCAGGAATCTTCCGAATAGCAGTATATGGCACAGGAGTCAATGAAACCCTAACCGAGCTTTCCTAACCTAACCTAGCGAAACGTATGCTAACTCAACATAACCTGTCGAAACCACCATTGCTGGCCTCCCCAGGGCTACGCAGATTGTACTACAGCACAGCAGTACGCAGACATCCAACGCATTGCAGTGTATAGCACAAAAGTCAAGCGTATCCTGACCTAACATGGCCTAA
>NW_016908526.1:76402-109443 GCF_001483705.2 Eufriesea mexicana | reverse complement strand
CTAACTTAACCAAGTGTAACCTAACTCAATGTGACATGCCACGACTATTATTTCACGCCTCCCCGGAGACAGGCAGTGTATAGTCGCGCAATGTAGATCGCAGAAATCCGCAGAATTACTGCGTATAACACAAAAGTCAAAGAAATCCCAACCGAACATTCCTAATCTAACCTAACGGTACGTAACCTAACACAGCCTAACGTATCGAGACCACTGTTACCGGCAACCCCCGAGGCAAGCAGAGCATAGTAGGACACATTAGGGCGCAGAAGCCCACCGAATTGTAATGTATAGCACAAAAGTCTTAGTAGCGTTACGTCGGCAGACGTAACATATCCGAACCTAACCTAACTCAACCTATCATGACGAGGCCACTATTGCCGGCAGCCACAAAGACAAGAAGAACGTACTAGAGTACACTGGAGCGCAGAGGTCCACCGAATAGCAGTTTATAGCATAAAAGTCAAACCTATCCCATCCTTGTATATCAAATCGTAACATAACCCAGCGTAACATAACTCTACCTAACGTACCGCGACCACTATTTCTGGCTTCCACAGTGTTGAGCGGAGCATATTAGAGGACAGTAGAACGCTGAAGTACAAAGAATCGCAGTGTATAGCGCAAAAGTAATAGCTGTCCGGACCAAACCCAAGGTAACGTAGCCCAGCCAAACGTAGCCTAACTGAAATTAACGTGACGCGACCACTACTGCGGGTATCCGCAGGGCCATGGACAATATAGCTGAGCACAGTGGGGCGCAGGAATCCTCCGAATAGGAGTGAGTAGCACAGTCGATGTAGCCTACCCTAACCAAGCCGAACGCAACATATGAAAACGTAATACGATTCAAACTAACTACGCGAGCTCACCATTGCTGGCCTCAACATAGGCAAGCTGAACCTACTAGAGCACAGAAGTGCGCAGTAATCCACAGCATTCCAGTGAATTGCGTGAAGGCCCTAGATACCCTATCCTAACCTGATTTACCTTAACCTATCCGAACGAAGCATACCTCAATATTACATTACGCAACTGTTGCTCCTGTCCTGTGCAAAGCCAAGCAGAATGTAGTAGAGCACTGTGGATCACCGAAATCCAATCAATAGCAGTGTAGATCGCAAAAGTCAATGCAGCATATCTTAACCTAGCCAAACGAAACGTATCCAAACGTAACCCAACTCAACCAAACATGGCAAGACCACAATTACTGGCCCGCACAGAGACGAACAGAGTGTACTAGAACTCTATAGTGCACAGAAATCGACCGCAATGCCGAGAAAAGCAAAGAAGACAAGGATACCGTAACCTAACCAGACCTAATCCAACCTACCCTATCGTAGCCCAACTCAGTCCTGATTTACCTTAACCTATCCGAACGAAGCATACCTCAATATTACATTACGCAACTGTTGCTCCTGTCCTGTGCAAAGCCAAGCAGAATGTAGTAGAGCACTGTGGATCACCGAAATCCAATCAATAGCAGTGTAGATCGCAAAAGTCAATGCAGCATATCTTAACCTAGCCAAACGAAACGTATCCAAACGTAACCCAACTCAACCAAACATGGCAAGACCACAATTACTGGCCCGCACAGAGACGAACAGAGTGTACTAGAACTCTATAGTGCACAGAAATCGACCGCAATGCCGAGAAAAGCAAAGAAGACAAGGATACCGTAACCTAACCAGACCTAATCCAACCTAACCTATCGTAGCCCAACTCAACGTAACGTGCCGAGACCACTTTTGCTGCGCTCCCCAAAGTCAAGCCGAACATACTGGAGAACACTAGGGCGCAGAAGCACATCGAAAGTATGTGTATAGCATGAAAGCCAAACATATCCTCTCCTAACATATCCAAACATATCATAACGAATCGTAGCACGACTCAGACCAACGAACCGCGACCACAGCTCCTGTCCGCCACAAAGCAATGCAGAACATACTAGAGGACACTGGATTGCCGAAATCGATAGGATCGCAGCGTATAGCGCATAAGTCATATCTATCCAGGCCTAATCCAAGCAAACATAGCCTAGCTAAACGTATCCTGCCACAACGTAACGTGCCGCGACCACCACTTGGTGCCTCCTCAGGTCAAGCCAAATGTAGTAGAGCAAAGTTGCGCGAGGAAATCCACCGAACAACATACTATAGCACGAAAGGCAAAGATACCCTTACCGAAATGAAACTAACCTAAACTAACCAAAACGCAAAGCAAACAATCTCAATGAGCAAACACTAATAATGCGGGCATTCCCAGTTCCAAGCAGACAATATTAGAACGCAGTGGAACGCAGAAATGCACGAATAGCAGTGTATAGCACAAATGTCTATACTATCGTATCCTAACCTCCACAAAGGTAACATAGCCGAACGTAGCCCAACTCAACATAAGGTTCCGAGACCACTATTGTTGTAATCCCAGAGCCAAGCAGAACATACTGTAGCTCACCAGAGCGCAGATATCTCCGAATAGCAGTGTACAGCGCAAATGTCATGGCTACCCTATCCTAGCATATACAAGCTCAACATAACCAAACGTAACATAACTAAATTTAACGTACAGCGACCATTATTGCTGGTCTACCCAGATTGGAGAACAACATATTAGCGGAGAGTAGAGCGCAGAGATACACCGAAAAGCAGTGTACACCATGTAAATCAAATCTATCCAGACCTAAACCATGCTAACATAACCTAACCAAACGTAGCGTAACTCAGTCTGACGTGCTGAGACTACTATTGCAGGCCTCCCCAGGGCCAACCAGAGCATACTAGAGCAATGTAGGTCGCAGGAGTCCACCAAATAACTGTGTTAGGCACGAAAACCAAAGCTACCCTCACCAAACTTAACCTAACCTAGCCTACCCAAACGTAACCTAGCCCATTCCAACGTGCCGCGACCACTATTACTCGCCTCCCAGGAGTCGAGCAGAGCGTAGTATAGCAATGCAGAGCGCATAAATCCACCGTATATATGTGTAAGGCACCAAAGTCAAACATACACATACCCCTTCTCCTTGTTTTCACGTGGGGAAGTTTTCCAAATATACCAGACCCCTAGGAGAGGGCGTAGTGTTATGTGGGATCCTTATGCACTAAAACCACCAGGATAGCCGCCCCTTTGAATATCGTGGCGTCATGCACTTCGCGGCGACGCACTTGCAGGACGCGCCCGCGACGCGTGCGTTGACATGCCCCCACCCCCTGACGCGTAGGGACTTGCACGCGCGACATCCACGCACATGCGACCGGGACGGGTCGTTTACGGGCACGCACAGCACGCATACCACCGCACCGCAGCGCAGGCATACCACCGTACCGCAACGCACGCATAGCCTGCGGAAGCCGCTCTCGCGGACTACGATCCCGCGGCCAGGCGCGCTCCCAGCCGCCTGCCCGTGGTCACCGTGACCTACGTTACAACGGGGGTGGGGGGCGGTCCCCACGAAACATATTCTGACTTAAGCTTACTTAAACTAACCTATCCAAATGCAGCATAACACAGCAGAGCGTGCCGCGACCACTGCTGCTGGACTCCCCGTAGCCAAGCAGAATGTTGTAGTGCACTGTTAATCACAGGGATCAGCTGGATAGTAGTGTATAGCATGAATGTTAAGGCTGCCCTAACCTAACGTAACCAAACCAAACCCGGCCCATCATAACTTAATTCAAAGTGACGTGCCGAGTCTACCAGTACTGGACGCACCAGTGCAAAGTAAAACATATTAGAGCACAGAAGAGCGCAGAAATCCACCGAACAGCACAGTATGTCACAATAGCCTAATCTACTCTCTCGTAGCATAACCAAACGTTTCATAAGCAAACGTAGCCTATCCCAAGCTAACGCGCGGAGAGCACTATTGCTGGCCTTCCCAGGACCATGCAGAATATACTAGAGCACGGGAGAGCGCAGAAATCCGCCGCACAGCAATATAGAGCACAAAAGCCAAACATACCGGGACCTGACATGTCCTAACCTAACTTATCCAAACGTAGTGTAACTCAACATAACGAGCCGCGACCACTGCCGCTGGCGTCCTCAAAGCCAAGCAGAGCATAGTAGAGCACAGTAGATCACAGGAATCCACCACATAAGGGTGTATGGTACGGAAGTCAAAGCTATCCTGATAGAACATAACTCAACCTAATGAAACCAAACGTAACCTACCTCAAACTAATGTGCAGACAACCACAGCTCGCCTCCCCAGAGTCGAAAGGAGTATAGTAGAGCAATGTAGGGCGCGGAAATGCGCCGAATAACAGTGTATATCGCAAAGCACAAGGAAACCCTAACCAAACATTCCTAACCTTACCCAGCGGTACGTAACCTACCTCAACCTAACGAGCTGAGTCCACTATTACTGGCCACCACAGAGCCAAGCAGAGCATATTAAATCACGGTAGAGCGCAGAAGTCCTCAGAATAGCAGTGTATAGCATGAAAGTCAAAGTAGCCTATACTAACCTAGCCGAACATATCATAACCAAACGCAACATAGCTATACCTAGCATGACGAGACCACTATTGTTGGCCGCCGAGAGCCAAGCAGAACATACTACAGCTCACGAGAAAGCAGAAATCCACCGAACAGCTGTGTATAGCACAAAAGTCAAAGCAAACCTGTTCTGATATATACAATCCTAACATAACCAAATCTAACGTACATAATACAAACGACCCGCGAGCACAATAGTTGGCCTCCCCAGAGTCGAGCAGAACATATTGCAGGGCAGTAGAATGCAGAAATCCGTAGAATCGCGGTGTACAGCACAAAAGTTGTAGCTATCCAAACCCATACCTAGCTAATATAACGCAATCAAACGTAGCCTAGATCAACCTAACGTGCCAGGACCACTACTGCTGGCCTGACCTGAGCCCAGCAGAAAGTAGTAGAGAACAGGAGGGCGCCGAAATAGGCCGAACAAGAGTATATAGCACGAAAGTCGATGATAGCATGACCGAGCTTAGCCTAACGTAACTTACCCGAACATAACATGACTAAGCCTAATGTGCCGAGACCACTATTGCTGGTCTCCCAAGAGCCAAGCAGAAATTATTAGGGCACAGTAGAGCGCATAAATCAGCCACTCAGTAGTGTACAGCACAAAAGTAGAAGGTATCCTACCCCAACGAAGCCAATCGCAATATAACCAAACGTAACCTAACCCAAAATAACTCCCCGCGACCACTGCTCCTGGAATTCCCAGAGCCAAGCAGAACATATTAGGGGAGAGAGGAGAGCAGAAATCCACCCAATATCTGTGTGTAGCACAAAATTGAAAGCCATCCTGACCAAACCAGGCCAGACCTAACCTAGCGAAACGTAGAATAACTATACCTATCGAGCCGGGATCTCTATTGCTGGCCTACCCAGAGCCTAACAGAACATTCTATAGCATAGTAGAGTGCAGAAATCCAGCGAATAGCAGGGTATATCACAAAAGTCAAAGCTACATTGTCCAAAGCTAACCAAACGTATCTTAAGCAGGCGTAACGTATCCCAAACCTACGTGCAACGACCGCTATTGCTGGCCTCATTAAAGCTGAGCAGAGTATAGCTGAGCAACGTAGAATGCTGAAATCTTCCGAAAAGCAGGGTATACCGCAAGAATCAAATCTACCCTACCCAATTCTAACCAAACCTAACCCATCCAAACGTAACATAAATCAACCTGGCGTGCCGAGGCGAATATTGCTGGCCTCCCCAGACACCATCAGAGAACAGTAGAACACCGCAGTGCGCAGAATTCCGCCAAATAACACTTTACAACAGGCAAGTCGAAGCAGACCTGACCCAAACCAAACTGATATAACATAACGAAACGTAGCCACACCTAACCTTATCTGCCGGGACCACTATTTTCGGCACCCCAGATCCAAGAATAGCGTACTAGAGCTCAGTAGAGCGAAGAAATACGCCGAGCAGCAGTATATTGCGCGAAAGTCAAGGCTATCCCAACCAAGCCCAACCAAACATAGCCTAACCAAACGCAACATAGCTTAACCTAACTAGCCGAGAAAACTATGCCTGGAGTCCCCAGACACATGCAGATTGTGATATCGGTCAGCAGAGCGCGGAAGTCTATAGAATAGCTGTGTGTAGCACAAAAGCCGAAGCTGTCCTCACCTAAAGCTACGTAACCTAAACAAACCAATCGTATTCTGACAAAGCCTAACGTGACGCAACCACAGTTGCTGGGCTCCCGAGTGACCAGCAGAGTATAATACACCAACGTACACCATAGAAATCCACCGAATAGCGACAAAAGTCAAAGATATCCTGTCCTAATCTACCCAAACGTAATGTTACCAACGCAACCTAACTAAATCTAACGTGCCGAGACCACTATTGCTGGCCTGCCCAGAGGTGTGCAGAATATACCATGGCACAATAGAGCGCAGAGGCGCGCCGCATTGACGCGTAAAGCAGAAGAGTGGAAGATATCCTGACATAACCTGAGCTAACCTAACATAACTAAATGTAACCAATCCCGAACTGACGTGCCTAGCCCACAATTGCTGGCCTCCCCATATTCAAGCAGGGCGTATTAGAGGACAGTAGATCACAGAGGTTCATATAACTTTAGTGCATAGCACGATAGCCTATCATAACCCAAACAAGCCTAACAAATCCATACCTAACGTAACAACTCCTAACGCGCCGCGGCCACTGTTTTTGGAATTCCCGTAGTAAAGTAGGGTATAATAGTTCACAGTAGAGCGCAGAAGTGCACTGTATGCCCGTGTAGAACACAAAAGTCAAAGTCCTTACCAAACTTTACCCAACCTAACCAAGCCGAACGTGCAACGAACATTGTTGCTGGCATCCCCAGTGGCAAGCAAATACTGGTAGAGAAATGCAGAGCGCAGGTGTCGACCAGACTGCAGTGAATAGCGCAAAAGTCAGAGCTATCCTAACCAAATCTAACATAGCCTTACCAACTAAGCGTAACCTAACGGTACCTAGGGAGCAGAAACCACCATTGCTGGCCTCCTCAGAGCCAAGCATAACATATTAGCATAACTCCGCCTAATGGGCCGAGTGCACCACTTCTGGCCTACCCATAGCCAAGGAGAGTATGCCAGAGCACATTAGAGTGCAGAAATCGGCCGAATAGCAGTGTATAGCACAAATGTCAAAGCCATCCTTATCAAGCTTAACCTAACCTAGCCAAGCAAAACATAATATAGCTCATCTTATCCTGCAGAGACCACTATTGCTGCCCTCCGCAGGGCCAAGCAGAACAAATTACAGGAGGGTAGCGCGCGGAAATATATAGAATGGCAGTGCATAGCACAACAGTCTGAGCTACACTGTCCTAACCTATCCAATCGTAACATAACGGGAACGTAACCTAACTCAACCTAACGTGACGCGACCAGAATTGCTGGCCTCCCCAAAGAACTAGCAGAACGTGTTAGTGGACAGTAGAACACAGAAATCCATAGAATCGCAGTGTAGAACAGAAAAGTCTAAGCTAACCGAACCTAACCCAAACCAACGTAACCTAATGGCACATAGCCAAACTCAAGATAAAGTGCAGCGACCTCTATAGCTGGACTCCCAGAGCCATGTAGAATATAGTCGACCACAGGGGATCGGTGAAATCCACCGAATATCAATTAATACTACGAAAGCGGAATCTGCCCAAACCTAAATCAAGCTAACGTTACGCAACGGAACGCAGTCTAACTCAACCTAACGTGCCGAGGCAGCTATTGCTGGCCTCCCAAAAGTCGAACAGAGTACATTAGAGCCATGTAGAGCGTAGGAATCCACCGAATAGCGTTGTATAACACAAAAGTCAATGCTACCCTCTCCTAATCTGTCAAAGCGTAACATAGCAAACGTAACAACTAACCATATAGCACCGCGACCACTATTGCTGGCCTGCCCAGAGTCGACCATATTGCAGTAGAGCACAGTAGAACACAGATACCCACCAAATAGCAGTGTACATCACAGAAGTCAAAGCTATCCTTCTTAAATTGTCCAAACATGACATAACCGAACATGACATGACTCATGCTAACGTACCGAGGCCCCTATTGCTGTCAGCCACAGAGCCAAGCTGAACACATTATAGCACAATAGAGCGCAGAGATCCACCTAATTGTAGTTTATAGCACAAAAGCCAAAGCCGCCGTTGCCTAACATAACCAAAGGTAATATGACCAGCCGTAAAATGACACAAAATAAAGCGCCTGGACCACTATTACAGAGATCCCCAAAGAAAGCAGAACTTATTAGAGCACAGTAGAGCGCAGAAATGCACCGATTAGGAGTGAATAGCGCAGAAGTCGAAGCTTCGCTGTCCCAATGTATACAATCTTAACATACACTAGCGTAACATAACTGAATCTAACGTACCGCGATCACTATTTCTGGCCTCTCGAAAACCAAGCAGAGCATACTAGAACACATTGGATCGCAGAAATCCACCGAATATCAGTGTACAGCACGGAAGTCAAAGCTATCATAGCCAAACTTAGCCTGACCTAACCTAACCATCGTAGCATAACACAATCTGACGTGCCACGGCCACTATTGCTGGCATCGCCAGAGTAGAGCAGAGTATAGTAAAGCAGTGTAGAGCGCAGAAGTCCACCGGCTAGCAGCGTACGGCACAGAAGTCTACGCTATGCTATCCTAACCTAACCAAACACGTCATAAGCACACTTAGCTCTACTGAACCAAACGTGCCGAGACCGCTACTGCTGGCAATCCCAGAGGCAAGCAGAATACACTAGAGGAGAGTAGAGCGCAGGAATACGTGGATAGCGTCGTATACCACAAGAGTCTAGGCAATCCTATCCCAACTTCACAAAGCGTAACACATCTATACGCAGCATAACTGAACCTAACATAACGAGACCGCTATTGCTGGCCACCGCAGAGGCAAGCAGAATGTACTAGAGCACAGTAGAGCTAAGAAATCCACGGCATTGCTGCGAATATCGCAAATGCCGTAGATATTCTAACCTAACCTGTCCCAACATAACCTAACCGAACGTCGCATAACCCAATATGACGTCTGCGGCCACTCCTGGCATTCCCAGAGCAAAGCAGAATGCAGTAAAGCACAGTAGATCACAAAAATCCAGCGAGCTGCTGTTCAAAGCACAAAAGTCAATGTAGCCTACCCTAACCTAGCCGAACGTGACATATCCAAACGTAACCTGCCACAGCCTAACAAGTCCAGACCACTATATCTGGCCCGCAAGCAGAATTTATTTGAGCACTGAAGTGGGCAGAAATCCACGGCATTGCAGTGAATATCACAAAGGCCGTAGATATCCTAACCTAACCTGACCTAACGTAACCTAACCGAAAGTAGCCTAACTCAACATGACGTCCCACGACCACTGCTCATGGACTTCCCAGAGACAAGCATAATGCAGTAGAGCACAGTAGACCACAGGAACCCACGGAATAGCAGCGTAAAGCACAAAAGTCAAAATAGCCTATGCTAACATACCTAAACGTAACATATTAATACGTAACTCTACCCGACATGACGAGACCACTATTGCTGGCCCCCAACGAGACAATCTGAGAGTAGTAGATCACAGTAGTGCAGAGAAATCCACTGCATTGCAGCGAATAGCGCAAAAGTCGAAGATATCCTATCCCGACATGTCCTAACCAAGCCAAACCGAACGTAGCGTAGCTCAACGGAACGTGCCGCGACCACTGCTGCTGGACTCCCTAGAGCCAATCAGAATACAGTAGGGCACAGCGAATGACAAGAACCCACCAGAAAATAGCGTACAGCACGAAAGTCGAAGACATCCTCACCAAACGTAACCAAACGTAAACAAATCTATCGTAACCTAGCTCAATATAACGTGCCTCTATCACTATTGCTGGCCTCCCCTGGGCCAAGTAGAATACAGTAGAGCACTATAGATCGCACTATTACACCGGAAAGCCGTGTGTAGCGCGAAAGTCAGAGCCATAATGGCCAAACATAACCTCACCTGGCCTGACCAAATATAACCCAACTCTAACTAACGTGTCGCGACCACTATTGCTCGCCTCCCCAGGATCGAGCGGAGTACAGTAGAGCAGTGCAGGGCGCGTAGATCCTCCGAGTGGCAGTGTATAGCACATGAGCCAAAGAAACTATAAGCAATCCTCCCTAACCTAATCCAATGAACGGTATCGTAAATTAAACTAACGTGCGGAGACCATCGCTGTCCTCCCAAAGCCAAGCAGAGCAAACCAGAGCACAGTAGTGCGCAGAAATACACCGGATAGAAATGCAAAGCATAAAAGTCGAAGCTATCCTAACCAAACCTAACCTAACCTAACAAAACGAAACGCTGCATGACTCAACGTTTCGCGCCGCGACCAACATTCCTGACCTCCCCAGAGTGAAGCTGGGCATATCAGGGCGCAATAGAGCGCTGAAGTCCACCAAATGCCATTGTAAATCACAAAAGTCAAGGTAGCGTATCCTAACCTAGCCAACCGTAACGTACAGAAACGTAAGCTAACTTAACCTAGCATCACGAGAGGGCTATTGCTGGCCTCCAGAGAGACAAGCAGAATGTACTAGAGCACAGTAGAGGGCAGAAATCCACCGCACTGCTGCGAATATCACATAAGCCGTAGATATTCCAGCGTATATTGGCCTAACTTAACCTAACCAACCGTTTCATAACTCAATTTAACGTGCCTCGGCCACTGGTGCTGGCCTCCCCATAGCCAAGCAGTACAGACTAGTGCACAGTAGGTCACAGAAATCCACCGAAAAGCAGTGCATAGCACGAAAGTCAAAGCTACGCTGACCAAACTTAGCCAAACCTAACTTTAGCAAACGAATCCTAACTGAACCCAACGTGCCGTGCCGCTATTGTTAGAATCCCCTGAGTCGAGCAGAGTGTAGTAGAGTAACGTAGATCGCAGATATCCGCAGAATAGCAGTGTATAGCACAAAAGATGAAGATATCCTACCCTTACCTGACCTAACCTAACCAAACCAGTGGTAGTACGTCTCAATATGAATTACCGAGACCTCTATTGCTGGCCACACGAGAGCATAGCAGAACACACTAGAGCAAACTGACGTGCAGATACTCACCGTGTAGCAGAGTATAGCACAATAGTCAAAGCTGTCCTGACCAAAGGCAACCTCACGTAACACAGCCAAGCGTAACATAACAAAACCTAACGTGACACGGCACAATTTGTAGCCTCCCTAGAGACTAGTAGAAAATATTAGAGCACAGTACGGAGCAGAAACTCCTCAAGTAGCAGCGCGCAGCAAAGAAGTCAGTGCTACACTGTCTTAACATAACAAAGCGTAACATAGCCAAACGCAAACTAACTCATCCTATAGTGCCGTGGCCTCTACTGCTGACCACTCCAGAGCCGAGCAGCACAGACTAGGGGAGAGGAGAGTTCAGAAATCCATAGGAACACAGTGTATCGACGAAGGTCATGGCTATCATAATAGAAATATACCTAACCCAACCTCGCAAATGTAACATAATAGTGATCGCGGCAAATTACGTTTGGTTCGGTTAGGTTAGGATATGTTTGGTCAGGCTGCCTTCGTCTTTTGTGCTTTGCACAGCAATGCGGTCGATTTCTACGCTCTACTGTGCTCTAGCATATCCTGCCCGGCTCTGCGGGTGCCAGCAATAGAAGTCTCGTCACGTTAGGTTGGACTAGGTTTCGTTTGGTTAGGTTGGGATAGGATAGCTCCGACTTTTATGCTCTACAATGCATTTCGGTGGATTTCAGCGCTCTACCGTGCTATAATATGATCTGCTTGGCTCAGGGATGCCAGCTATAGTGGTCTCGGCAAGTTAGGTTGAGTTAGGTTACGTTTGGATGGCTTAGGCTTGTCTGGGTTGGGTTCGGATAGCTTTGACCTTTCAGCTATACATTGCCATTCTTTGGACTTTGCGCTCTACTCTCCTTCAATATTTACTGCTTGGCGTTGGGGAGGCCGGCATATTGGACTCCGCTCGTTAGGTTCATTTCGTCTACATTTGATTGGGTCAGGTTAGGTCCGGTAAGGTAAGGGAATCCTTGACATATGTGCCATTCGCTTCTATTTGGTGGCAGCCATCGCTCTACTATTCTCTAGTGTGTACTGCTTGGCTCTGCGGTTTCAAGTAATAGGGGTCTCGGCACATTACGTTAAGTTATGTTACGATTGTTTCTATTACGTTTGAATAGGTTAGGAAAGGATTCCTTCGACTTTTGTGATATACGCTGCGATTCGCTGGATATCTAGGCTCTGCATTGCTCTACTCTACGCAGATTGACTCAGCGGAGGCCAGAAATACGGGCCACTGCGCGCTAGGTATGTCTAGGTTACGTTTGGTTATGTTAGGCTTGTTTGGGTTAGGATAGAACTTCTTTGACTTTTGCACTGCACACTGAAGTGCGGAGGATTTCTTTGCTCTACTGTGCTCTAGTTTGTTCCGCTTAGCTCTCGGGAAGACAGAAATACTGGTCTCGCCAAGTTTGTTTGAGATATGCGTCGTTTGGCAATGTTACGTTAGTTATGGTTGGGATTGGGTAGCTTCGTCATTTCTGCTATGCACTGCGATTCGATGCACATCTGCGCTTTACAAGCCTACATTAGGCCCCGCTAGGCTATTTGGAGGTCAACTATACTGGCCGCGGCATGTTAGGTTGGGTTAGATTTCGTTTCGTAGGGTTAGGTTTATTTGGTTTAGTCTGTTTAGCTTTGACTTTTGTGCTCAACCCTGATAGTCAATGGACCTCTCCTTCCTACTGTGCTCTACCATATTCTGCTTGTCTCCCCGGACGCCAGCAACAGTGGCCACGGCACCTTAGTTTTTTTTATGTTACGCTTGCTTAGGTTACGTTTGGTTTGAATTGGTCAGAATGTCTTTGACTTTTGTGCCGTACACTGCTATTCGTTGTATTCCTATGCTTCACATGCTCTAATTTACTTTGCTCGACCCTCGGGTGGCCATTAATAATCGTGGATTATTAGTGGATTATTAGTATTGGTTAGGCCATGAATGCTTGCATTATGTTCAGATAGCTTTACCTCTACTGCTATACACTGCGATTGTATGGATTTCTGCGCTCTACTCTCCTATAATATAATCCGCATGGCTCTGGGGAGGCCAGAAATAGTTGTCTAGGCACGTTAGTATGGGTTATGTTGCGTTCGGTTATGATATGTTTGTATAGGTTAAGCTAGGGTAGCAATGACTTTTGCGCTATACACTGCTACTCAGTGGATTTCTGCGCACAACTGCGCATTAACATGTTCTGCTTGGCTCTGTGGAGGCCAGCAACTGAGGTCTCGGCAGGCGAGTTTGAGCTAGGTTGCATTTGGCCAGGTTAGGTTACTTTGTGTCAGGTTTGGATGGCTTTGACTTTTCTGCTATACCCTGCAGTTATGTGGACCCATGCGCTCTACTCTTCTCTATTATGATCTTCTCGGCGATAGAGAGGACAGCAATAGAGGTCTAGAGTAGTTTGTTTGGATTAGGGTAGGTTTGGTTATGTTACGTTTGGTCAGATTAGGAGAGGGTTGCATCGACTTATGTGCTATATAATGTTCTTCGGTGAACTTCTGCGATATACGGTGCTGTAATATGCTCTGCTTGGCTATGGGGAGGACAGCAAAGATGCTCACGGCTAGTTAGTTTGTGTTAGGTAACGTTCGGTTCCTTTACGATTGGTTAGGATAGGAGAGGATGGCTTTGACTTTAGTGCTGCAGTCTGCTATTAGGTAGATTTCTGCTCCATACTGTGCTTTAATATTTTCAGCTTGGCTATGGGAAGGTCAGCAATAGTGGTCTTGGCACGTTACGTTGAGATAGGCTATACTTGGTTAGATTAGGTTAGAACAGGATGGGTTAGGATATCTATGGCTTTTGTGCTTTAAGTTGCAATGCCGTCGATTCCTGTGCTCTGCTGTGCTGTATTATATACTGCTTGGCTTCGGAGCTGCCAGAAATTGTAGTCTCGGTACGTTAGTTTGAGGAAGGTTACGATACGTTGGATTATGCTTGGAAGGTTTGGTTAGGATTTCTTTGCCTTTTGAGCTATGCACGGTCATTCGGAGGATTTGCGCCTTCGGCATTGCTTTACTACACTCAAGCCGACTGTGGGGATGCGCGCATTAGTTGTCATGGCTATGTAGGTTGAGTTAGGCAACGTTCGGCTATGTTTCGTTCGGTGAGGTTAGGATGGGGTGGCATTGGCTTTTGTGCTCTACCCCGCCGTCCGCATATTTCTGCACACTACTGCGCACTAACATTTTCTGCTTGGTTCTGAGGTGGCCTGCAATATTGGTCTCGGAACGATAGGCTGTGTTATGTCACGTTTGGTTGGGATAGGATTGGCGAAGCTCGGTCAGGTTGTCTTTGAGTTCCGCGCTATACACTGCTATTCGGAGCATTTCTGAGCTCGACTGGGCTCTGCTGACTCTGCTTGGACCTGGCCGGCAAGGAATAATGTTTGCGGTACGATACGATGTGTTAGGCTACGTGTGGCTTGGTTATGTCAGCATGGATTAGGGACGGATAGCTATCACTTTAGTGCTATACACTTCGATTCTATGGATTCCTGTGCTGTACTCTCCTCTAATAAGCTCCAACTGACTCTGTGGAAGCCACCGATACTGGCTGCAGCACATCAAGTTGAGATCGATTGCGTTCGGTTTTGTTAGGATAGGTTTGGTAAGGTTCGGGCAAGTTTGACTCTTGTGCTCAATACTGCTATCCTGTGGTCATCGGCACTCTACTGTGCTCCATCATATTCCGTTTGTCTCTGTGTGCGCCGGCAATAGTGGTCGCGGCACGTTAATTTGTGTTATATTACGTCTGGTTAGGTTAGGTTAGGGTGACCTAGAATTTTGTGCCATACACTGCTATTCGGTGGACCTCTGTGATCTACTGTGCTCTAATATGCTCTGCTTGGCTCTGGGAAGTCCAGGAATATTGGTCACGGCATGTTATGTTTAGTTATGCTACGTTTGGTTCGGTTAGGTTGGGACGAGTTAGGTTAGGATATCGTTGGCTTATCTGCTTTGCACTGCAATGCGGCGGATTTCTGCGCACTACTGTGCTCTGGTATTTCCTGTTCGGCCCCGGGGATTTCAGCAATTGTGGTCTATGCACGTCACGTTCAGTTATTTTACGTTTAGCTTTGTTATATTTGCTTAGGTTTGGCTAAGATAGCTTTGACTTCCGCGCTATACATTGCTATTCGGCGGATTCCTGCACCCTACTGTGCTCTAATATGCTATGCTTGGAACTGCGGTGACCAGCAATAGCTGCCTCGGCAGGTTAAGCTGTTTTAGGTTGCGTGTGGTTGGGTTAGGTTAGGAACGTTCGGTCAGGATTTCTTTGACCTTTGCGCTACACACTTCTATTCGCTACATATCTGCGTTCTACATTGCTCTACTACGCTCTGCTCGAATCTGGGGATTCGACCAATAGCGGTCGGGGCACGTTGGGCTGAGCTATGTTGCTTTCAGTTAGGTAAGGTTGGGCTCGGTATGATCAGTATAGCATTGACCATCGTGCTGTACACCGTTGTTCGGTGGATTTCTCTGATTTACTGTGCTCTACTATATTTTGCTTGGCTTTGTGTAGGGCAGGGGCAGTGGTCGCGGCACGTTGTATTCAGCTGTGCTACGTATGCGTAGGTTGGGTTAGGCCAGGTTAGGTTAGGATATCTGCGGCTTTTGTTTTATTCACCGCAATACGGTGGATACACGCGCCCTACTGTACTGTAGTGCATTCTGCTTGTCTCCGTGAAGGACACAAGTAGTGTTCTCGTCATGATCGGTTTATTTGTGTTACGTTTGTATATGTTAAGTTTCGCTAGCTTAGGATAGGTTACTTCGACTTTTGTGCCATACACTGCTATTCGGTGGATTTCTGCTACCTAGCGTGCTCTAACATGTTCTGCTTGGCTCTGGGAAGGACTGCAATATTCGTATCGGGACGTTATGTTATGTTACACAACGTTTGTGAAGGTTAGGCTATGTGAGCTAAGGCAGGATATGTTTGACTTTTGGGGTACACACTTCATTGCGGTGGACTTTTACGATCAGCTGAGCCGCAGCACGTTCTGCTTGGCGCAGGGGAGGCCAGCAACAGTTGTCTCGGCACGTTAGCTTGAGATATGCTGCGCTTGTTTGTGCTTCGCTCGGAGATGTTAGGACATTGTAGTTTAGACCTTTGAGACATGCGCTGCTATTAGGCTGATTTCTGCCCTACGTAGTGCTTCAATATGTACTGCTTGTCTCTGTGGCGGCCAGATAAAGTGGTCTCGGCACGTCAGGTTGAGTAAGGTTACGTCTCGTTTGGTTAGGCTAGGAAGGTCTGGTTAGGATTCCTTTTTTTGTGCTATACGCAGATATTCAGTGGATTTATGCGCTCTATATTGCTCTGCCACAATCTGCTCGACTCTGGGAAGGCGCGCAATGGTGGTCCTGGCACGTTAGGTTGAGTTGGGTTATGTTCGGTTAGGTTGGGTTACGCTAAGTATGGCAAGTGTGCCTTTGACTTTCGTGCTATAGAGTGCTTTTCGGTGGATTTCTGTGATCTCCAGTGCTCTACTATATTCTGCTAGGCTCCGGGGATGCCAGCAGCTGTGGTCGTGGCACGTTATGTTGGGTCAGTCTACGTTCGATTATGTTATATTTGGTTTGGTTAGGTTAAGATATCTTCCAGTTTTGTGCTTTACACAGCTATTCGGTCGATTACTGCGCTCTAGTAACGTTTGTGAAGGTTAGGCTATGTGAGCTAAGGCAGGATATGTTTGACTTTTGGGGTACACACTTCATTGCGGTGGACTTTTACGATCAGCTGAGCCGCAGCACGTTCTGCTTGGCGCAGGGGAGGCCAGCAACAGTTGTCTCGGCACGTTAGCTTGAGATATGCTGCGCTTGTTTGTGCTTCGCTCGGAGATGTTAGGACATTGTAGTTTAGACCTTTGAGACATGCGCTGCTATTAGGCTGATTTCTGCCCTACGTAGTGCTTCAATATGTACTGCTTGTCTCTGTGGCGGCCAGATAAAGTGGTCTCGGCACGTCAGGTTGAGTAAGGTTACGTCTCGTTTGGTTAGGCTAGGAAGGTCTGGTTAGGATTCCTTTTTTTGTGCTATACGCAGATATTCAGTGGATTTATGCGCTCTACATTGCTCTGCCACAATCTGCTCGACTCTGGGAAGGCGCGCAATGGTGGTGCTGGCACGTTAGGTTGAGTTGGGTTATGTTCGGTTAGGTTGGGTTACGCTAAGTATGGCAAGTGTGCCTTTGACTTTCGTGCTATAGAGTGCTTTTCGGTGGATTTCTGTGATCTCCAGTGCTCTACTATATTCTGCTAGGCTCCGGGGATGCCAGGAGCTGTGGTCGTGGCACGTTATGTTGGGTCAGTCTACGTTCGATTATGTTATATTTGGTTAGGTTAGGTTAAGATATCTTCCAGTTTTGTGCTTCACACAGCTATTCGGTCGATTACTGCGCTCTACGTCACTCTACAATACTCCGCTCGACCCAGTGGAGGAGAGCAATAAAGTTCGTGGCACGTTAGCTTGTGATTGGTTCCGCCTGGTTATATTAGGTGAGGTCAAGTTTGCTTAGGATAGCTTCGGCTTTCGTGCCGTACAGTGTTATTCGGTGGATTCCTGTGATCAACTGTGATCTACTGTATTCTCCTTGCCTCAGGGGAGCACGGAAGCAGTGGCCGCGGCTCGCTATTTTATGTTATGCTACGTTCGGTTAGGTTAGTTTAAGTCATGTTAGGTTAGGGTATCTTCGACTGATGTGCTCTACACTGGAATGCGGTGGATTTCTGTGCCCTACTCTGCTCTAGTATGTTCTGCTCGGGCCTGTGGAGGCCAGCAATACTGGTCGCGGCGCGTTAGGTTGGGTTGGGTTACGTTTGGTAAGTTTCAGTTTGCTTGGGTTTGATTAGGATATCCTTGGCTTCTGTCCTGTACACTGTAATGAGGTGGACTCCTGCATTCCACTGTGCTCTAGAGTGTTCTGACTGTCCATGTGGATGCCAGTAATAGTGATATCGGCACATGAGGTTGTGATAGGATACATTTGGCTATGTTATGTTTGATTTGGTTAGGTATGGATAGTTTCGACTTTTCTGATATACACTGCGATTCTATGCATTCATGCGCTCTACTATCCTCTAATACGCTATGCATGACCCGGCGGATGTCAGCACTACTGGCCACGGCACGTTCGGTTCAATTAAATTACGTGTGGTTAGGTTAGGTTGACTTGCGTTAGGTTAGGGTAGCTACGTCTTTTGTGCTATACACTGCTATTCGGCGGATTTCTGCGCTCTGCTCTACTCTAACATGCTCTGCTTGGCTCTCAGGAGGCCAGCAATAGTGGCCGCGTCACGTTAGTTTGTTTTATATTACGTTCGGATATGTTACGGTTGGTTAATTTAAGAGAGTATAGCTTCGACCCTAGTGCTATACACCTCTCTTGGGTAGATTTCAGCGCTCTGCTGGACTCTAACTGCTTCTGCTTTGCTCCGGGGATGTCAGCAGTAATAGCATAGGCACGTTAGGTTGAGTTATGTTACGTTTGGTTATATTACGTTTGGGTATGTTAGGACAGGAAAACTATGACGATTATGCCATTCACTGCGGTTCGGTTGATATCTGTGCACGGTTTTGCTCCACTAGCATCTGCCCGACTTTGGGGACGCTAGAAACGGTGGTCGTGGTGCGACATGCTGATTCATGTTACGTTTGGTTGTGCTACGTTTTGTTACGTTATTATAGGGTTACATCGAATTTTTAGCTAAGGACTGCCATTCTGCGTACTCCTGCGATGTACTGTGCGATATCACACTCTGCTTGTGTCTGGGAATCCCAGGAATCGTGGTCGCGGCAAGTTAGGTTGTGCTGTGTTACGTTTGGCTAGGATAGGTTAGGCTATGTTTGGTTAGTATGGCTTTGACTTCTATGCTATACACAGCAATTAGGTGGAATTCTGCGCCCTACTCTGCTATAGTAAGTTCTGCCTTTCTCTCGGAGGACGGCAATAGTGGTCTCTGTACATTATGTTGAGCTTGTCTAAGTTTGGTTAGGTTAGGTTTGGATAGGTTATGATAGGATAGCTTTGACTTTTGTGCTATACACTTCAGTTCGGTGAATTTCTACGCTCTACGTTTCACTACTGTACTCTGCTCGACTCTCTGATGGCAAGGAATAGTGGTCGCGGCCCGTTAGGTCGAGTTATGATACGTTCGGCTTCGTCACGTTTGTTTGGGTTAGGTTTGGAAATATTCGACTTTCGAGGTATACACTGATATTCTGTGGATTACTAGGCAACAATGTGCTCTACTGCAATCTGCTTGGCCCGTGGGAGCCCAGTGATAGTGTTCGCGGCACATTAGGTTAAGTTAGATTGCGTTTGGGTAGGTTAGGTTACGTTGCGTTAGGTTACGGTAGCTTTGACTTTTGTGCTACACACTGCTATTCGATGGATTTCTGCGCTCTTTTGTGCTCTACTATGCTCTGCTTCCCTCTGGGCAAAACAGTTGTGGTGGTCTCGGCACATTAGGTTGAGTTATGATACGTTTGGTTAGGTTACGGCAGGGTAAATTAGATCTTTGCGATGTACACGGCTACTCGGTGGATTTCTGAGCTGTAGCTTGCATAAACATGCTCTACTTGGCCTTGTGCAGGCCAACAATGGTATTCTCGGCACGTTAACTTTTGTTAGGCTACGTTCGGTTAGGTTAGGTTAGGATCGATTATGCTAGGATGTCTTTGACATTAGCGCTGCACACTGCAATGCGGTGGATTACTGCGCTCTTCTGTCCACTAGTTTGTTCTGCTTGGATCTGGGGAGGCAAGCAATAGTGGTCTCGGCACACTGGGTTTGGACAGTTTATGAGTTGCTTGGTTTGGTAAGGATAGCTTCGACCTCCGTGATATACACTGCTCTTCGGTAGATTTCTGCGCTCGGCTGTGATCTAACATACCCTGCTTTGCTCTGGGAAGTCCAGAAATAGTTACCGCGGCGAGTTAGGTTGTGTTGGACTACCTTTGGTTAAGTTATGTTTGATTGGGTAATGTTTGGGTGGCTTTCGCTTTCCTACTATAAACTGCGATTCTATGGATTTCTGCTCTTTACACTCCGATAATATATTCTGTTCGGCTCTCTGGGGGGCAGCAATATAGGTCTCGGCACGTTTGGTTGAGTTACGTTACGTCCGCTTATGTTACGTTTGGATCGTTTGGATAGGATAGCTTTGACTTTTGTGCTGTACACTGCGCTTCGGCGCATTTCTGCGATCTACTATGCTGTAATTTGCTCTGCTTGCCGCTAGGTATGGCAGCAATGGTGGACTCGGTCCTTGGGTTGAGTTAGGTTGCGTTTGGTTCGGTTATGCTTGGTTTGGTTAGCACAGGGTAGCTTTGACTTTTGTGCTACACACTGCTATTAGGTTGATTTCTGCGCTCCACTGTGATCTAATATTCCCGGCCTTGCTCTGGGAAGTGAAGAAATAGTGGCCGCAGCGCGTTAGGTTGTGTAAGGTTACTTTTGGTTTGGTCACGTTTGGATAGGTTAGGTTAGGATAGCTTTGACTTTTGTGCTATACATTGCAATTTGGTGGCTTTCTGCTCTCCAGTGTGATCTACTATACTCTGCTCGGCTCTGGGTAGGCCAGCAATAATGGTCGCAGCATGATAGACTTTGTTATGCTACGCTTGATAATGTCACTATTGGTTAGGGTAGGACAGGGTAGCTCTGACCTTTGTGCTATACGCTGCTTTGCGGTGGACCTCTGCGCTCTGCTGTGCCCTTACGCGTTCTGCTTGGCTGTGGGAGGCCTGCAACTGTGGTCTCGTCTCGTTAGGTTAAATTAGGTTGCCTATTGTTTTATTACGTTTGGGTAGGTTAGGATAGGATTGCCTTGACTTTTGCGCCATACACTGCTATTCTGGGAACTTCTACCCTATGCATTGCCCAACTATACCCTGCTCGATTCTGGCGTGGAAATTAATAGTGGATTCGGAACGAAAGGTTGAGTTAGACTACGTTTGGATAGACTTTGATTGATTGGATTAGGTCTGTATAATCTTGACTTCGTGGCATCGGCACGTTATGTTGAGTCAGGTTAAGTGCGGTGAGGCTGGGTTAGGTTAAGGTTGGTTGGGATAGCTTTACCTCTTGTGCTGTGCACTGCTATTCTGTGGACTTCTGCACTCTACTGTGGTCTAGTTTGCCCTGCATGGCTCTGGGGAAGGCAGCAATAGCGGTATCGGTTCGTTTGTTTGGGTTAGGCTAGGTGTGGTTATGTTCTGTTGGTTTGGGTTAGGTATTGGTAGCTTTGCCTTTTCTGCTATAAACGGCGATTCTATGGATTTCTGCGCACTGCTTTCCTCTAATATGCTCTGTTTGGCTCTGTGGAGGCCACCACTAGTGTCCGCGTCACGTTAGATTCTGATAGATTATTTTTGGCTAGGTTAGGTAACGTTCTGTTAGGTTAGGGTGCCTTTGACTTTTCTGCTGCAAACTGCTATTCTATGGTCTTCTGCACTCTACTGTGCTCTATCACTCTCTGCTGGTCTCTGGGGACGCTTGAAATGGTGGCGGCGTCACGTTAGGTTGAGACATGAAACGTTTGGTTACGTTAGTTTAGCTAGGTGTGGTTAGGGTAGCTTTGCCTTTTGTGCTATACAAAGCTACCAGGTGGATTTCTGTGCTCTACTGAGCTCTAGTAGGCTCCGGGGTCTTGGATCTGGGGAGGCCAGCAATTCTGGTCTCGGCACGATAGGTAATGCTATGTTACGTTTGGTTAGGTTTCGTTTGCTTGCGCTCGGGTATATTTGGCTTTTGTGCTATACATTGCCGTTAGGTGGATTTCTGCGATCTACTGCGAACTTACATGTTCTTCTCGCATAAGCGGATGCCAGTAATGGTGGTCTCGGCATGTTCGGTTTAGTTAGGCTTCGTTTGGTTACGTTACGTTTGCAAGGGTTACGCATGGATAGCTTTGGCTTTTCCGATATACACTGTGATTGCATGGATTCCTGCACTCTGATCTCCTCTAATACGTTCGACCTGTATCTGTGAATGCCAGCAACAGTGGTCTCGGCACGTTATGCTGAGTCATGCTGCGTTTTGTTAGGTAAGTCTAGGTCAAGCTACGATAGGATGTGTTTGACTTTTGTGCTGTACAATGCTGTGCGGTGGAATTCTGCGGTCTACTATGCAGTAATATATTCTGCTTGACTCTGGGAAGTCCAGCGATAGTGGTCCTGGCACGTTCGTTTGAGTCGTGCTACGTTTAGATATGTTAGGATTGGTTAGGTTTGGTTGGGATATCTTTGACTTCTGTGCTGTACCCTGCAGCGCGGCGAATTTCTGCGCACAAATGTTCTCTAGCATATCCTGATTTGCTTTGGGAGATCAGAAGAAGTGGTATAGGCACGCTATGTTTAGTTAGGTCGCGTTTGGATTTGCTACGCTTGGTCAGGTTAGGTCAGTGTAGCTCTGACTTTTGCGCTATGCATTGCTGTGAGTGGATTCCAGAGCTCTACATTGCTCTACTATACCCTGCTAGTCTCCGGGGAGGCCAGTAGTAGTGACCGTGTCACGGTTGCTTGAGTCATGCTACGCTTGGTTAGGTTATGCTAGCTTGCGTTAGGCTTGGATAGGTTCGAATTTTCTGCTGTTCACTGCGATTCAATGTATTTCTGTGTCCTACTATCACCTGATGTGTTCTGCTTGGGTGCAGAGAGGTCAGCAATACTGGTCTGGGAGTGTTAGGTTGAGTTTGGTTACGTTCGGTTTGGTTAGGTTTGTTTGGGTTAGATTACGATGTCTTTGACTTTTATGCTGTCCACTGCAATGCGGTGGATTTCTTCGCTCTACAGTGTCCTAGTACGTTCTGCTTGGTTCCGGGGAAGCCATTAATTGTGGTCGCGGCACGTTGGGTCGAGATAGGCTACGTTCGGTTACGTTACATTGCCTTGTGTTAAGTGTGGTAGCTTCGACTTTTCTGCTATAAACTGCGATTCAATGGATTTCTGCGTACTACACTCCTCTAATATGTTCTGCTTGTCTCTGTGGAGGCCAGCAATAGTAGTCGCGGCACGTTAGGTTGAGATACATTTCTTTCGGCTAGGTTAGGCTACGTTGGGTTAGTTTAGGATAGCTTTGACCTTTCTGCCGCAAACTGCTATTCTATGGTCATGTGCGCTCTACTGTGCCCTACGACTCTGCCGGCCTCTGGGGACGCCAGGAATAGTGGCCGCGTCACGTTGGGATAGGACACGTTACGCTACATTAGGTTAGGTTTGGTTTGGTTTGGTTAGGATATCTTTGACTTTCATGCTGTGCACTGCTGTCCGACGGAATTCTGTATTCTACTGTGCTCTAGTATGTTCTGCTTGACTCTGGTTGGCCAGCGATAGTGGTCTCTGCAAGTTAGGTTAGGTTAGGATATCTTTGACTCTTGTGCTTTTCCCTGAAGTGCGGCGGACTTCTACGCTCTACGGTGCTCTGGTATATACTGCTGGGCTATGATAGTTCGGCAAAAGTGGTATAGCACATTATGTTGAGTTAGCTTACGTTTGTTACGCTTGGCCATGTGAGCACAATGTAGCTTTCACTTTCGCGATACACACTGCATTTCAGTGGATTCCTGCGCTGTACATGGCTCTAATAATCTCTGTTCGTTCCTTGGGATGCCACCAACGGTTTTAGTGGCACGTTGAGTTCAGTTAGGTTACGTTTGATGAGTCTGTGTTAGGTTAAGTTTGAAAAGGAATGCTTTGGCTTATGTGCTATACGCTGGTATTCTTATGGCTTCTGCCGTCTACGTTGCTCTACTGCACTCTGCTCTTCTTTGGGGAGGCCAGATATAGCGGCCTCAGGACGTTAGTTTAATTATCCTACGTTCGGTTAGGTTACGATAGTTTGGTTTAGGTATGGATAGCTTTGGCTTCGCGGTGTAAACTGCTATTAGGAGGATTTTCGCGCTCTGCTCGTCTCTCCTATATTATGGTTGGCCTTGGGGAGTCCAGTAATAGCGGCCGCGGCACGTTATGTTGAGTTAGGCCACGATCGGTTATGCATCTATTCGCAAGGTTTGTATAGGATAACTTCGACTTTTGAGTTATACACTGCTCTTCGATGGATTTCTGCGGTCTACATTGCTTTAGTATACTCTGCTCGACTCTGGGGAGGCCAGCAATTGTGTTCTCGGTAAGTCATGTTTAGTTCGGCTACATTCTGTTGGTTTAAGTTAGGACAGGTTACGTTGGGATATTTTTGACATTTGTGCTACACACTGCAATGCGGATTACTGCGCTCTAGTGTACTCTAGTGTGTTCTTCTTTGCTGTGGGGATGCAAGAAGTTGTGGCGTCAGCTCGTTATGTTGGGTTAAGCAACGTTCGGTTACGTTACATCTGGCTAGGTTGAGAAAGGGGTAACTTCGACTATTATGTTACGTACTGCGTCTATAAGAACTTCTGCGCTCTACTCTCCTCTAACATGTTCTGCTTTTCTCTGAGGAGGGTAGCAATAGTGGTCTCGGTGCGTTAGGTGTAGTCGGGTTACGTTTGGCTACGTTACGTTTGGTTAGGTTTGGTCAGGGTAGCTTTAACTTTTGTGGCATACACTGTTATTCGTTCGAAATCTGCGCTCCGCATTGCTCTACTATCCTCTGCTTGCCTCTCGGGAGGCCGGCGGAAGTGCTCTCGGCTCGTTAGGCTGAATTATGTTGCGCTTGGTTATGTTACGTTTGGATAGGTTAGAATAGGATATCTTCAACTTTTGTGCTATACATTGCCGTTCGGCGGCTTTGTGTGCGCTACTTGGGTCTATTACACCCTGTACGACTCTGCGGGGGCTAGTAATAATGATCTCGGCGCGTTAGGTTGAGTTAGGCTACGTTCGGATAGGTTACGTTAGCTTGGGTAACGCTTAGATAGCTCTGCCTTCCGAGGTGTACCCTAATATCAGGTGTATCTCTACGCTCTACTGTGCTCTACTATATTCTGCTTGGTCCTGGGCAGTACAGCTATTGTGGTCGCAGCACGTAACGTCGTGTTGTGCTACGTTTGGTTAGGTTCTGTTGGTTTGGGTTATGTTCGAGTAGCTTAGACCTTTCTGATATACACGGCGATTCTATGGACTTCTGAGTCCTACTATCAGCGCATATGTTCTGCCTGGCTCTGGGGAGGACAGCAATCGTGGTCTCTTCACGTTGTGTTGAGATAGGGCGCGTTTGGTTCTTTTACGTTAGGTTAGGTTAGGATAGGATAGCTTTGTCTTTTGTGCTTTACACTGCTATTCGGTGGATTTCTGCAATCTGCTGGGCTCTGATATGCTCTGCCTGGCTCTGAGGAGGCCAAAAATAGTGATCTCAGCAAGTTAGGCTGAGTTATACTTCGTTTGGCTGGGTTATGCTAGTCCGGGTTAGTTTGGACATCTTTGTCCTTCGCGGTACGCACTCATATCCTGTGTATTTCTGCACCCTGCTGTGCTCTACAATTATCTGCTCGTCTCTGGGTAGGCCAGCAACAGTGGTCGTGGCGTGATATGCTTGGCTATGGTACGTTTGTATAGGTTACGAGAGTATAGCATTGACTTCTGTGATGTACACTGCCACCCGGTGGATTCATGCTGTCCGCATTGTTCTACTATACCATGCTCGTCCATCTGGAGGCCACAAATAACGGGCGTGGCACGTTTTTTGTGTTATGTTACGTTTGGCATGGATATGGTAAGCTAGGTTTGGTTATGATTGCCTCGACATTTGCGCTATAAAATGCTGTGCGGCGGATTCCTGCGCTGTACTGTGCTGTATTCAATTCTGCTTGGCTATGCGGGGCCAGCAGTAGTGGTCTCGGCACGTTAGGTTGAGTTATTTTTCGTTTGGCTAGTTTAGGTTTTGTCGGGTTATGTTATGATATCATTGTCTTTTGTGCTTTGCACTTCTGTGCGGCGTATTTCTGCACTCTCCTCTGCTCTAGTATGTACTGCTTTGCTCTGGGGAGGCCAGCAGTATTGGCCTCGGCACGTTAGGCTGATTTATGTTACGTTCGGTTATGCTACGTTCGGTTAGGTTGGTTTATTATAGTTTCGACTTTTGCCCTTCACACTGCTATACGATGGATTTCTGCGCTCTACTGGACTCTAAAATGTTTTGATTGGCTCTGGAGAGGTGAGCAATAGTTGTCACGGCGAGTTAGGTTGAGTTTGGCTGCGTTTGGTTGGGTCTCGTTACGTTAGGTCAGGATAGGATAACTACGGCTTTTGAGTTATACACCGTTATTCGTTGGATTTCTGCGGTCCTCATAGCTCTACTATGCTCTGCTCGACTCTACGAAGTCCAGCAACAGTGGTCTCGGCTCCTCAGCTTCAGTTAGGTTACGTTTGCTTATATTACGCTTGGATATGATATTACAGGATAGAGTCCACTTTTGTGCTATAGACCACTATTTGGTGGATTTCTACGCACTGCATTGCTCCACTACACCCTCCTCGACTGTGGGAGGCCAGTAATAGTGGTCTCGGCACGTTTGGTTCAGATAGGCTGCGCATGGCTGGCTTATGCTTGGGTAGGCTAGGATAGGATAGCTATGACCTGTTCACAGCTATATGGTGGATTTCTGCGCTCTATTGTGATCTAATGCTTCCTGCTTTGCTCTGGAGTTCCAGAAATAGCGGCCGCGGCGCGTTACGTTGTCTCAGGTTACGTTTGGTTAGGTTATGGTTGTTTGGGTTAGGTTAGGATATCACTGACTTTCGTGCCATGCACTGCACTTCTATGGACTTCTACGCTCTACTCTCCCCTAATATTCCCTGCTTCCCGGTGGGGAGTTCAGCAGTAGTTGGTTAGGCACGTTAGGTTGGAATTGGATACGTTAGGTTACGTTAGGTTTGGTCATGATAGGTCAGGATGTCCGTTGCTTTCCGCTTTACACTCCAATGCGGCGGACTTCTGTGTTCTACTGTGCTCTAGTATATTCTGCTGGGCTCTGGGTGTGCCAGCAGTAGCGGTCTCGGCTCGTCAGCTTGAGTCATACTGCGTTTGGTTATGTTACGTGTAGTTAGGCTCAGAGGGGATGGCTTTGACTTTTATGATTTACACAGCTATTCGGTGGATTTCCGCGCTCTTCATTGCTCTACTATACTCTTCTCGACTTTGCGGAGGCCAGCAATACTGGTCGTGGCACGTTTGGTTGAGATAGATTACGTTTGGCCAGTTTAGTTATGGTCAGGCTTTGGTCAACGTAGCTCTGACTTTTGGGCGGTACACCGCTATTCGGACGATTTCAGCGTCCGACGTTGCTTTGCTGTACTCTGCTTAGTCCTCGTGAGAATAGCAATAACGGGCGTGACACGTAATGTTGGGCTACGTTACGTCTGCTTATGTCACATTTGGTTAGGTTTGATATGATAGCATTGACTTTTGTGCTGTACAATGCTATTCGGAGGATTTCTGCTCTCTATTGTGCTCTAATATGCTCTGCTTGGCGCTGGTGAGGCCAGCAATATTGGTCTGGGCACGTTAGGTTGGGTTATGCAGCGTTTGGTTAGGATACGTTTGGATCTGTTACGATAGGACAGCTTTGACGTTTGCATTGTACACTACTAATCAGTGGATTTCTGCGCTTTACGGTGCTCTAATACACGCTGCTTGGCGATGTGGAGTTCAGCAGTAGTTGGTTAGACGCGTTAGGTTGGAATTGGAGACGTTATGTTATGTTAGGTTTGGTCAGGATAGGTTAGGATATCCGTTACTTTCCGCTTTACACTTCAATTCGGCGGACTTCTGCGTTCCACTGTGCTCTACTATACTCTGCTTGGCTCTGGGAAGGCCATCAATAGCTGTCTCGGCTCGTCAGGTTGAATCATGCTGCGTTTGGTTATGTTGCGTTTGGTTAGGCTCAGAGGGGGTACCTTTCACTTTTGTGCTTTGCACCACAATGCGGAGGATATCTGCGCTCTCCTGCTTTCTAGTATATTGTGCTTTGCTCTGGTGATGTCAGCAGTAGTGGTGTAGGCAGGTTACGTTGAGTTATGCTACGTTCTTTTATGCTACGTTTGGTTAGGTTTGGGCAGGATAACATCGACCTGTTCGCCATACACTGCTGTTCGTACGATATCTGTACTCTGCAATGCTATACTTGCCTCCGCCTGTCACTGGGGAGGCCAGTAATAGTGGGCGTGGTAAGATCTCTTGTGTTATGTTACGTTTGATATGGATAAGGTGGGATAAGTGTCGTTGGAATGGCTTTGACTTTTCTGCTACGAACTGCTGTTCGGTGGCTTCCTGCTCTCTACTGCGCTCTAGTATATTCTGCTTTGATATGGGGAGGTCAGAAATAGCGGGTAAGCACGTAAGGTTGAGTTATGTTGCGTTTGGATATTTTCTGCTTTGATAGGTTAGGCTAGGATATATATGACTTCTGTGCTGGACACTGCCATTCTCTGAACCCCTGCGCTACACTATCCCCTAATATTCCCTGCTGGGTGATGTGGAGCCCAGCATTGGTTGGCTAGGCACGTTAGGTTTGGCTTGGTTACGTTTGGTAAGGTTAAGCTAGGCCGGGGTATGTTAGGATATATGCGACTTTTATGCTTTATACTTCAACGCGGCGGATTTCTGCCCTCTACTGTGCTCTAGTATATTCGGCTTGGCACTGAGAAGGACAGCAGAAGTGGTCTCGACACGTTATGTTGGGTTAGGTTACGTTCGGCTCGGTTACGTTAGGCTAAGTTTGGTTAGGATAGCTTTTACTAGTGTGTTATGCATTAAATTTTGGTGGATTTCTCCGCTCAAATGTGCTCTAGTTTGTTCAGCTAGTCTCTGGGGAGGGAAGGAATAGTCGTCTCGGCACGCTAGGTTCAGTTATATTACGCATGGTTATGTCACGTTTGGTTAGGATAGGATATGTTAGCTTTGGCTTTTATTCTATACACTGCTATTCGGTGGATATCTGCGCTCTACATTGCTATAATATGCTCTGCTTGGCTCTAGGGAGGCCAGGAATGTTAGTCTCGGCACGTTATGTTGAGTTCGGCTACGTTTGGCTGTGCTGCGTTTGCGTAGATTAGGACATTAAAGTATCGACTTTTGTCTATGCACTTCTATTCGGTAGTTCTCTATGCTCTACTGTGCTCTAATATGTTTTGCTTGTCCCTGCGGGGCCAGCTATGTAGTTCGTGGCATGTTTGCTCGAGATATGTAACGTTTGGCTTTGCTGGGTTGGGATAGATTTGGTTAGGATAGCTTTGACTTTTGTGCCATACACAGCTGTTCGGTCGATACCTGCGCCCTGCATTGCTCTAATAGCATCAGCTTGTCTCTGAGGATGCCAGCAATAGCAGTCGTGGCACGTATGGTTGTGTTATGTTAAGTTCGGTTAGGCTACGTTAGGTTAAGGTAGCTTTGGATGGCTTTGACTCGTGTGCTTTACGCTGCTATTCGGAGGATTGCTGCGCCCCACTGTGCTTTAGTGTATCCTGCTTGGCTGTGGGAAGTCCAGCAATATTGGTCCCGGCAGATTTGTCTGAGTAACGTTGAGTTCCGTTATGTTACGTTTGGTTGGGTTGGGATAGGATAGTTCACGCTTTTGTGTTATACACTTCTATTAGGTAGATTTCTGCTCCTTACAGTGCTCTACTATACTCTGCTCGAATCTCGGGTGGCCAGGAATAGTGGCATCGGCACGCTAGATTGAAATATGTTACGCATGGCTACGCGAGGTTAAGCTACTTTTGGTTAGGGTAGCCTTTGCCTTTTGTGCTACACACTCCTATTCGATCGATATCTGCGCTCTGCATTGCTCTGCTAGCATCTGCTTTTCTCTGGGAAGGTCAGCAACAGTGGTCACATCACGTCAGGTTGTGGAATGTTACGTTCGGTAATGTTACGATTGGTTAGGTCAGGACAGGTTAGCTATGACTTTTGAGTAATACACTGCCATTGGTTGGATTCCTGTGGTCTACTGTGATCTTGTATGCTCTGATTTGCTCTGGGCATACCAGAAACAGTTGCCGCGGTACGTTAGTTTGTGTTATGTCATGTTTGGCTAGGTTATGTATGTTTCGGTCAGGTATGGGTAGCTTCAACTTTTCTGCCAAACCCTGCCATTCTATGGATTACGACGCCCTCGTCTCCACTAACATGTTCTGCATGGCGATGTTTAGGCCAGAAATAGTGGACTCGGATATTTAGGCATAGTTAGTCTACGTCCGGCTAGGTTAGGTTAGGACTAGTTAGGTTATGGTCTCTTGGATTTTTTTGCTATACACTGCTGTTTGTAAGCTTTCTGCCATCTACTGTGCTCCTGTTTATTCTGCTTGTCTCTGGGGAGGCTAGCAACAGTGGTCTCGGCACGTTTGGTTAAAATATATTACGCTTGTTTACATTACGTTTGGATAGGTCAGGATAGGATAGAGTTGACTTTTGTTCTATAGACTGCTATGCGGAGCTCTTATACGCTCTGCATTGCTTTATTATACTCTGCTCGACTCTGGGAATGCCAGCAATAGTGGTCGCAGCACGTTATGTTCAATCAGTCTACGTTTCATTACGTTGGGCTATGACAATAGGATATGTCTATAGGATAGGATTGCATAGACTTTTGTGCTGTACACCGCTATTGGGTGGATTTCTGCGCTCTGCGTTCCTCTTATATACTCCGCTCGACTATGGCGAGGGCAGTAATAATGGTCTCGGCACGTCAGTTTGAGTTAGAATACGTATCGTTTGTTAACGTTAATCTTGGTTAGGTCCGGGTAGCTCTGGCTAACATGGTACACGCTCCTGTACTGTGGATTTCTGCCGTCCACTGTCCTCTAATATGTTCTGCTTGGCTCTGCGTAGATCACCAATTGTGTTATCGGCACGTTAGTCTGAGTAAGGTTGCGTTTGGTTATGTCACGTTCTGCAAGGTTGGGATAGGATCGCTTAGACCTTTGTGCTATACACTGCTGTTCGGTTGATTTCTGCTCCGTACTGTTATCTAATATTCCCTGCTTTGCTCTGGGAATTCCAGAAATAGCGGCCGCGGCTCGTTAAGCTCTGTTAGGTTACGCTTGGCTCGGTTATGTTTGTCTGCATTAGGGTAGGATATCTTTGACTTTTGTGCTGTACACTGTCATTATATGGACCTCTGCAGTGTACTTTCCTCTAATGTGCCCTGCATGGCGATTGGGAGGCCAGGAGTGGTGTCCTCGGCACTTTAGGTTATGATAGGTTGCGTTTGGTTATATTACGTTGCGATAGGTTACGATAGGATAGCTTCGACGTTCGTGATATACGCTGTCATTCGGTGGATTTCTGCGCCCTACGTTGCTCTACAATAATCTGACTGAATCTGTGGAAGCCAGAAATAGCGATCTCGGCACGTTAGGTTCAGATAGATTACGTATGTCTATGTTACGTTTGGTTAGGTTAGTGTAGGGTAGCATTGGCTTTTACGCTATAAGCTGCCGTTCGGTGGATTTCTGGGCTCTACATGGCTCTAATACCCTCTACCCTGCTCTATGGAGGTCAGCAATATTAGTCTCGGCACGTTATGTTGAGTAAGCCTACGATTGATTATGTTACGTTTGGCTAGGTTAGGGCAGGAAAGGTTCGGCTTTTGTGCTATATACTGCCGTTCGGTGGATTTCTACTCTCTACTGTTCTCTAATATGCTCTTCTTGGCTGTGGGGAGACCGCCAATTGTGGTCTCGGCACGTTAGATTTAGACATGCTACGTTCGGTTGGGTTACGTTAGTATTGGTTAAGTTTGGGTAGCTTTGACTTACGCGGTATAAACTGTTTTTTTGAGGATTTCTGCTCTCTATTATGTGCTAGTATGTACTGCTTGGCTATGGCGTGGCCAATAATAGCGGTCTCGGCACGTTAGGTTCAAATGTAATACGTATGGTTATGTGACGTTGGGTTAGGTTTGGATAGGATATCTTTGTCTTTTGTGCCGTGCACACTGAGATTTACATTGCTATAATAAGCTCTGCCTAGCCCTAGGGTGGCCAGCAGTACTAGTCTCGCCTCATTATGGTGTGTTAGGCTACGTTCAGTTGGGTTAGGGTTGGACAGGTTGGATAAGTATCTCTTCCACTTTTGTGTTATATACTGCAATGTGGCCGACCACGGCGTTCTACTGTGCTCTAGTATATTCTGCATGGCCCTGCGGAGGCTAGCAATGATGGTCTCGGCAAGTCAGGTTGAGTTAAGCAACGTTCGGTTGTGTTACGTGTGGTTATGTTCGGATAATGTAACATCGACTATTGTGCTGTGCGCTACGACTCTATGGGCTTATGCGCTCTGCTCTTCACTAAGAAGTTCTACTTGGCTCTAGGGAGGTCAGCAAAGGTGGTCTCGGCATGTCAGGTAGAGTTAGGTTACGTTTGGTTACGTCCCGCTTGGTCAGGGTAGGATAGGAGAGCTTTGATCTTTGCTGTGTACAGTGATATACGGTTGATTTCTGAGCTCTACTGTGCACCAATGTGATCTGCCTCGCCTTGTGGTGGTCAGCAACAGTGGTGTCGGCATGTTTGGTTAAGTTAGGGTACGCTTCGTTCGGTTAGCGTAGGTTAAGTTTGGTTGGGTTGGCTGTGACGCTTGTGCCATTCACAGCTTTACTATGGATTTCTGCGCTCTAATCTCATCTAATATGTTCTGCTTGGCTCTGGGCAGAGCAGCAATACTTGCCGAGGCACGTTACTTTGAGTTATGTTACGTTTTGCTAGGTTAGGTTAAGTCAGGTTAGGATAGGATATCTGCAACTTTTGTGCTGTACACTGCTATTTGGTGGCTTTCTGCGCTCTACAGTGCTCTATTATGTTCTACTTGGCACCGGGGATAGCAGCAATAGCTTTCACGGCTCGTTAGGTTGGGTTAGTTTACGCTTGGTTAGGTTAGGTTAGTCCGAGTTTCGGACGATTCATCGTCGAAACGACAGCTGGATGACGACCAGTGTCGTGCGCGAGTACCGCTCGGTTTCCTACGAGGCGTCGATCGTCGTGGCGGGTGTTCCGCCGTTCGATCTGTTACCGA